>NC_056731.1:117069207-117289207 GCF_019279795.1 Protopterus annectens | reverse complement strand
TAAGCCTTGTAAGTTGTTTTAAAGTGGCGTGAGTTTTAAAATCTTGATTGGAATGAGTTAGTTTTCTTGTCTTTAGACATGCACTGTACCTAAAGTATTCTGTGCCCATTTCCAATCAGATATTTTGGGTTTGCCTGTATTTGTCATTATTTATCAAATTATTGAGACTTCCTAGAGATATGGTACTTTTCCATCACCTCTTTGGGAGAAATTACTGACTGTGATCCTTAAGAAAACAACTCTGTATCCTGACCTCATTAATAACTACTGCCCAACAACAAAATTGCTTTGATAGATAGGGTGGCTGATAAAGATCTTTATACTCAGTTTATTTAATTTTTGGATTAACATATCCGCATTGACCCATTTCAGTATATATTTTGTATGCTTAATAACAATGAGACTATCTTCATCAAAATGACCTGCAATCCCCCCGATGGAGAAGGGTCAGTGGTTTGATTTGGTATTGGTTTTCTTTATGTCTGGGCTGTAGCTGATATGGTGGACCACAACATCCTGCTGAACAGATTTCTACTCACTGAGTTCACCTCCTACATTTCTTGCCATTCCTGACTGGAAAGTGACTGGAACTAACATTGCTTTCCCTCCCTTCTACAGTGCAGACTACTGAGGGTTTCCATCCAATACTCTTCAATATATACAATCAAGCATCTCTTAAGACAAAGCATTACAGTGATAGGCTAACCATGTTAAAGGTCAGGACACAGAATGCCATGTCCTATAATGTGAAGACTGATTGGCAGAAAATACAGACTTACATATGTTAAGTCTGTGACTGACAATTCTTATATTATTCCCAGGGGTTAGGACACACTCCCCAACAGCACTATGATGTTGCACCAACATCCTTGAGCTCCGCACCAGCCCCAGACATGGGTTAGGTTGAACCTAAAGAGACTAAGCAGGTCTGATAGACACAGTGAATGAGGAGAGGAGCAGGTGTCAGCTGCTGGTCATCTGTGCGCAGGAAAAAATATATATCTTGCTCTGCAGGATGCTGGCCCCTTGTATATCAAAGAGTTGCTTGTCCAATCCACCTAGTGTCAACTCAGAGGTTGCTAATGACTGAGAAGAGCAGATGGAAACATCTTATAGATTCATAGGTACTTACTAGGCTAAAGATCCATGAGGATAGCTATATGTTCCCTTAAAGATTTTAGCCATTATATTTTTAAGTATGAATAAAACAGAAACAAGCAAAACCTATACAGGTTGTCACTATCCATGAGGGACAAGGGTACAAAACCAGGAGAGAATTTGTGGATACCCATTCATCTGTCTATATTACATTTGAATTGCCAAATACTTTTGCTCTATGTGGAGAAGAAGATGATTCTAAAGAAGTGGCATTCTCTGTGATACATATCTATCCCTCCAACATGTTCTATTTATGCTGCAAAAGAGATTTAGATCTCTTCAGTGAGGGTTTATGCCCCACTGGACTTGCAAATGTCCAGTAGACCTGACAGAACAGGGACTGTTGAGGCTCTTTGCACAAGGCAGAGATTGCCCATCAGCAGCTTGTATGACACTGAGAAGAAAGGCAAGGTCTTGAGATGGTCTGCATAGCTTTTATGATTTCTTTTTTTTTTAGTAAGAAAGTGTGCTCATTCAGGTTGTGTCAAATGTTTGAACACGTCCATAAAGAAGGAGGCATAATACTCAATAACTGGTCTGATGAGTCCAGGATATGGTAGAATGATTACATCCCTGGACCTGGATGCTATATATACTCTTAAGCTATGAAATGAAAAAGCATTTTTTACAGCATTGGACACATGATGAGTGAATGAAAGTTTGTTGACTACATAGACTCCCACATCGCTAACTACTGGAAAAATTTTCAGGAATGCATTGTTAATATGATAGTTACATGGGACTTTGTGATTAATGAAGTACACTGTTATACATTTCGTGGAATTTAGTTTTAGTCCATGGTTTTGACACCAGCTATTACTTTGGCAACAGCACTCTTGAAGGATCTTGGTGTCCTCTGGGAAGTTTATGTTGGAAGTTATCTGCAAATCTGGTCAGCCATAAACCATTAACATTAGCTATGATGTCTGAGAAATAAATGTTAATGAGGCATGGCCCTAGACTGAAGCCAGGGTATACAGCTGGTGACAGGCCATTTTGGGTAGGTAGAGAAGCCTACTCTACTTCCCTGGGTTGTATTTGTGAGCCAGTTTGCTTTAAAATGGGTTACATAGGGATTACCATTTAGCTGGGATAGTTTACCTATGATACCTGATCGTGGAGTGGTTTTGAATGTTTTTGTGAGATCTAGATATACAGTGCGCAATGATTTGGCCTCATCCATATCTCCTTGATATTAATGTTGGTAATTCCTGTCAAATAATTGACTGTCATCCTTTTTGTGAATACTTTTTTCTGTAAATTTTAACTATTGTATTATAATGCTTTCCTGGAGCTTTTCTCCCTGGGCCTCTGCTGAAAAAGGGCTATCTCAACTCAGCCGGACATATCCCTGGTCAACAAATGTAAAATAAAATAAATAAATAAAATCAGTAGCCTTCACAAAGAAGTCAACCAGGTTAAGAAGGCAAGATCTGACATAAAGATCTGAAGATCTTTGAATTTCTCCAAGTCTTCTGGGTTTCTAATACCATAATGAGAAAGGACCCCATTCATAAGTCAAAGTTTGATTAAAGTTCATGAAATTAGTATTGTTTCAGTCTTTGATGTTAGCCAAAAGTGGTCTTTGGAACCCCAGCAATTTGCCCAGTAATGACACCTTCTGCAATTCATATGGAGTCACATGTATTGGCAACATATCTAAGCAAGATTGTAAAGTCTTTTTATAAGACCCTATGCTTCTACTACTGCAGGAACTGTCTGGGTATCATTCTTCCATATTGCCCTCATTTCTGCCTACAAATCCTAATATTTATGACTTTTCGTCTCTCTGAACTTAAGACACTGTAGTCACTGGGTGTAGCAGTTTCAATGATCAATGCTACTTGTTGTCTGCTTTTCATGGACTGCTATATCTGGTTTTCTTGCAGCTATTTTTGAAGTGTTGGTAATGGGTGATCCCATGGCGTATCAGCTTCATAACTTCATCATTTTATATAATGCTTTGTGGCTCATGTTTCCAGTGTTTTCCAGCTACTTCAATATTATAATGTTTAATCCCCATGCAACAGTCATGCCACATTATTATGCCTTTCAGTATACAGTCCTTCTGCCATTAGTATATCACAACCAGCAATAAGATGTGTAACTGTTTCCAGTTTTGTTTCACAAAACCTACATTTGTCTGTTTCTCCCGCATGTTCAATGGACTTTGCAAACCAATGTGCACATAGTCCAATATCTTGGGCCACCAATATTAACCTTCTTTCTTTTGGTTTAAATTCACCTCTCCTTACCCATTCCTGCATTCTGCCCTGATCAACGTGAGATTGTTCCAGGAGTTTTCTATACTTGCAACTATATTTATACATTTTTTACATTTCTTGCCTTCTCAACTGATCCTTTACCTTAACTTCTTTCTTTCATTTTTTTTTTTTTTTTTTTTTTTGGCAGATTCAGTTGCTTCCTGATTTTTATTGATCTCTGGTTTAATTTCCATTCCCACTTGACACCAATATGCTTATGGTAAACTAAGCAGGGCAGTTATCTTAGACTTATTCTCCTCATGTTCTAAAATTTGCACTAGGTTTGTGTCTTGTGAGTTCAGCAGATATGTATGCTTTCTGTTAAATAAAATCAAGAATTCAATACACAGGAGGTTCAGATTCAAAAGTTTACTAGTGTACACCAGGAGGCAAAAAACGTACGAGTACAGAATTTTGTCTGACATGAAACAGGAAGCACACAATTTTATATAGGTTTAACATTCAAGCTGTGCCCACCTTACTGACGTGGTATGTCACAGGGCATCTACATCACTTTAGCTTACAGTCCTCTATTCATTAAATCCGCTGATGCTGTATATTTTAAAAAACTTTTCCTCTGGTTACAATACGGCCTTGCTATCCACCTGGTCAGACATAATGTCTCTCTGTAAAGTTACTTCTTCAAGGTTTCATATCAGTTCGAATACAATATCAGATTCAGTCTCTTAATACACATCTTTGTTCTCTGTTACACTTTCTCACACAGCTGCGTGCTATCTCAGTAATACATATACAAGGCCAAATCATTCCAGCAGGAAAGAGCAGAAGATTTCATTATTTCACACATTTAATTTCCTGACCCAGCAGATAATCACTTGTGAAAAGCATAAACATTAAAACTTGCTAAGCTAGCATCTGCCAGGGTCGAAGGTCAGCTTTGCTTCAGGCCACACTACAGTTTCAAAACTACTTCACATTTAAACATGAATTAATCCTCTCTACTATATGATTAATAGAATAAAATGCATTGTATACTACTTTGCTTTTAAACTAGCATTTCTCATATATTCAAATACACATTTTTCTAACATTTACCCCCTATTAATACTTTTTATTCTATTTTGAAGTATGCATAGTGTCATTTCATCTCCCAACTTCTTCCACTTAGGATTTTCAGCTAGGTGAGTCATTCAATCTATACTTCAGAAAAAATGTCATCTGGGATCAATCTTTCAATCTCAATTTCTTGGTAGAAAGTTTCAGTAACAGATACATCAATAAAATCTTTGATTAATCTTTTCATGCAGGGAATTCCACAGCAAACACATGCTCCTATTAGGAGTATACCCACACAAATGGCAATCAGAATATTCATTAGGATGGAACCCCACCCCCCCAAATAGATTCTGGAAAAGTCCGTCAGTGGGTTTGGGCCTGGTTCAGTCATGGCTGATACTTGCTGAATTACCTCTAGGTGATTATTAATTTCATGCCTATTATCTGGTATGTACGCACAGCATTCTTCTTTGATAAGCGCGCACGTACCACCTCTCACAGCTAGGTGAAGTCAAGAGCCATTCGATTTTGTAGCACAACAGTTCTCATTGCATTCAGTTCATCAGTCACCAGTTCTAGGGCAGAAAAAGTTGCATTACTCATTACTTTGAGAAGTTTTGACAACTTCCTCAGCTCCCAGATTGATTTGACTGCTCCATAGGCTGGGAATATTCCTGTCCAGGATATAACACTGTCACTCAAGTCCATATGAGTCAATTTGCTTTTGTCTTTCACGGCATTATGATCTTTCCAGCCAGCTTCGATCTTTCCGACTGGATTCACAGGTTTTTCAACTGGACCTTTAGGTTTTCGAGCTGCTTCTCTCACGTTTCGTATCTTACCCAAAGGTAATTCTCCAGTATGTCTTATTGCCGGAACCAAATAACCCAAAAAACAACTGCCGGACCAATTCTCAGGTAACTATTTATATGCCTTTTTCCCACAAATAAAATAACAATTTTCTACTTTAGTACTAATACGCATCAGCCCTGCATGAAACATTTTCTGATCTATAACTGACAGTTGTTTAAACAAAACTGGATTTTTGCAAATGTCATTCATGGTTGTTTTCAATGAGTTCAAATATGAGTCATAATTAGTATTGCAAAAAGTATTGCCATTACTATTCTTAATATAACATCAGTAAGATATGGTTATATTACAATTGCGCCAGCCCACCTGGAGGGTATCATTTTTATAAAAACATACAACTCCTTTTTGTGTGACAGGTAAAAATAAAGCTATTTTGTCCTGTGATCTCACAGTTCCTGTATCAAAGAGTAAATTCTCCCAAGTCTCAATTATCCCCAAAGGGACAGCGGACATTATCAGTCCTCCATATGCTGTTGGTATAGCTGTACAAACCCAGCAATTTGAAATGCTCATACTCTCTGCATATACACATTTCATGGCTAGGTATGTGTTAAAATTTGGATGCCAGTCTATAGACGTTTCATCACGCCTTCCCACTTTCACTTGTGTGGTTGTGTGTAGGATAAACCACAACAAGAGGAAAATTGTCACAATTACAGTCAATAAATGTACACTCAACAAAATAATTATGCAACATCTCTGGGGTTGATCTAAATTTCTATTCGCTTTGTTTTTGGCCATCTCGGTCTGGTTGTGTATCAGTCACAAAGTTTTTATCAAGTTGAAAGTTCTTTACCGGTTTGCAATGTGTCAAATGAACCCAGGACGTCCTCTTGGCCACTCTAACTGCAGTAGCCGTTGCCAACAGAACCTGGTACGGTCCCTCCCACTTTGGACTCGCCCAATTCTTCCTTTTCGTCACTTTCAGCCACACGTATGTCCCAGGGGCCAAAACTGCTTCCACCGGTCTGGTCTGTTCCTTATCTGAAAAAGAGTTAAACTGCAAAACAGATTTATTTGTTAACAGTTTCCTCATATAACTAGCTAATGAACTGTCAGCCTCTTGCTCTGCAGGCATGAGAGCTTTCCACTGAGGCACATAATATGCTCTCCCAAAAACCATTTCAAAGGGAGTCAAACCCTTTACATTTGGAACCGTTCTCATACTCAGCAGTGCCAAAGGCAGACAGTATATCCAATTCTTTTGGGTCTCCTCTACTAGCTTCCTAAGCTTATTTTTGAGGGTACCATTGTACCTTTCCACCAGTCCTGCTGACTGTGGGTGGTAGGCACAATGGTTCTTTAAGGAGATACCAAAAAATCTCTCAAGTTGCTGAATTGTCTGATTCATGAAATGAGTGCCGTTGTCACTATAAATCCTTTCCGGAATGCCAAATCTAGGGATTATCTCTTTTATCAGGGCTTTCGCCACTGTTGCTGCATCCGGGTTTTTGGTTGGAAAAGCTTCTACCCATTTAGAAAACATGTCTACAATAACTAAACAAAACTTTTTCCCTTCACACTTATTTTATTCTATAAAATCCATACAAATAGTATGGAACGGGTATGGCGGTATAGGAAAACTTCCTTGCTTGGTTTTAAATGCTCCTTGTGCATGGTACTTGTTACAAGTATGACAAGCTGCACAAAATATTTGTGTATAATTTGTGAATCCATATGTTTGGAATATTCGGTATACTAACTGTACCATCCCCCCTTTTGAGACATGGCACTGCCCATGGCTCAACTAAGCTGCATATCTAAATAAATTAGACGGCAATATTGGTTTTCTCTCTTTGGAAATGTACAGTCCATTCTCAAGAATTGTACCTCGTTTTATCCATTTTTGTTTTTCTGCTTTTGTAGTAATCATCTGCATTGTTTTTAACATGTCTAAATCTAAAATCTCAGAGGGTTGTAATTCCTCATTCAAAAGTAAAGTTTCTGAGTCTGAGGCTGCTTGCTTTGCAGCTGCATCAGCTCATGCATTGCCTTTTGAAATCTTATCCTGCTGTTTCGTATGAGCTACACATTTACAAATAGCTACTTTGGTAGGTAACTGAATAGATTCTAATAACCCCAAAATAAATTGCGCATGATTAATAGGTTTTCCACTAGATGTTATCATTCCTCTATTTTTCCATTGTTGTGCAAATACATGTACTGTAAAAAAAGCATACTGACTATCAGTATATATGTTTACACACTTGTTTTTTGCTAAAGTACATGCCCTTGTCAAAGCTACCAATTCTGCTGCTTGTGCAGATAAGTTATGTGGTAAGGATTGAGCTTCTAAAATTTCAGTGTCTGTAACTACTGCATACCCTACCAGATTCTTTCCTGTAGGACCCCTTCTGCATGAGCCGTCCACGTAATATGTCACCTCGGCATTGTCCAAGGGCATATCTATGAGATCTTGTCTAGGTAAAGCTAACTGTTCAATTTCCTGCAGGCAGCTGTGTGGTGTGTCCTCCACAGGAATTGTAAGTAATGTTGATGGATTTAATGTCGTACATCGTTCAATTGTCATGTGAGGTTGGCTCAGCAGTATAGTCATACATGAAAGATGTCTAGCAGGAGAAAGGTTTGCCACTTTTTCTTGCAGTAAAATTATTGCAACTGCATGAGGCACTCTCAATGTGAGAGGGTGGAATAACACCACTGAGGCCAAAGCCTGTACTGCCATTGCAGCTGCAACTACTGCTTGTACACAGTGAGGCAAAGATCGCGCCACTGGATCTAACTGTGATGAATAATATGCTATGGGGCGTTGTTTATCCCCATGTTGTTGCGTCAATACTGACGTCATATATCCTTGCTTACAATCTATGGTCTGAAAGAACCATTTGTGATAATTTGGAAGTCCTAAAACTAATGAAGAAGCTATCAACTGCTTCAACCTGCAGAAAGCTGTTTCTGCTTCAGGTGTCCATTGTAAGATATCTTGTGCTGCCACTGGTGTCTTATATATCAAGTCAGTCAGTGGAGCAGATTCCAAAGCATAATTTGGTATCCAGCTCCGACAAAAATTAGTTGTACCCAAGAAAGACATCATTTCCTTCTTGGTTGTTGGTTTGGGTGCTTGCAAGATTGCTGTTTTTCTTTCCTCATCCAATATTCTACCTTCATTGGATATTACATATCCTAGGTATCTAACTTGTTTTCTCCAAAGTTGTAACTTACTTTTATTTACTTTATGTCCTTGTGTTGCTAAAAATTTCAATAATGCTACAGTATCCTCCCTGCACTGCTGCTGGGTGGGGGTTGCTAGCAAGATGTCATCTACATAAAGTAGAATTTGACTACCTCCTGGTGGGATAAACCCTGCCAGATTGTTAGTCATTTCTTGTGCAAATATTGTTGGGCTCTCACAATATCCCTGTGGTAGTCAAGTATACATATACCTTTTACCCTGAAATGTAAATGCAAACCAATATTGACTATCAGGATGTATAGGTATTGAAAAGAAAGCATTGCTAATATCTACCACAGAGAAATACTTCTGTTGCGGTTCTAAATCATTTAACAAAGTATGTGGGTCTGGCACTGTAGGTGCTCTAGGTATTACTGCATTATTTACAGCTTGTAAATCTTGTACCGTCCGCCATTCCCCATTTGCTTTTTTAACAGGAAATAGGGGTGTGTTACATGGTGAATCAGGAGATTCTACCAGTACTCCTTCTTTGAGTAATGCTGCTATTATAGGCTTAATTCCTATTTCTGCATCCTTTCTCAAAGGGTATTGTCTTTTCTGTGGTCTAAAAGCTGAATTTGGGGTTATTGTAACTGGTCCTGCTGTTCGAATAAGTCCTACATCTGACTTGCCTGTTGACCAAAGAGTTGTTGAAATTTCACATAAGGCCTTTTCTTCTTCTTCTAATAAAAATGCTAATCAGCTGTCCTCGCTAGATTGCAAGTGTACAGCTGGATGTGTCTGTGTTAACCAATTCAGTTTTTGTTTTTGTATCCCTTGTTCTGACAGTTCTAAATCAGTCTGTTTCTCCCATCTTGTTACTTTTTCTCCTAAGTCTGCCCATTTGACACTTTTGTTCTTTGTCAAGCTGACATGTGGTAATCGATTTGATCTATATAATGCAAGGAATTCTTGAGGTAATGAACAGCTAACTACACTGTTCCCCTCGGTATCCCAGTACAAAGTACTCAAAACCAATCTAGTTGCACGATTTCTAAACAATTCTTGCTCATACTCTCTATCAGGTCCTGGTGTAATACAGTAGTATAGAGTACAGTGTAACAAATGCTGTTGATCAGTGTCAAGGGAGGGGGCTTTACTAATGGCTACGTTCATCAGTTCCTCGGTTACTGCCCCTGGACTAGTCGTGACTAGGTCCTGGCTGTACCAGTAAAAAGTTTCACCCTCCGATCGCACCACAAAGGTATCCATTTGTCTCTGTGCCTCCATGCCTTGTACAGTTGGAACTACTGCTATGCCAAATATCTGCATAAGGTCCCTGCCCAATAGGTTCACTGGACACTTTGCAGAAACAACAATTTTACTTCTCTGGGTCATACCTGAAACAGGGTCAGTTATTGCTATATCATGGGAAAGTGGTTCCCTATATAGCTGTCCATTTGCTGCTTTCACTAGTATATAATCAGGTGATTCAGAATGTTCTGGTAACTTGGAGGGGTGTATCAAAGTCCGTGATGCTCCTGAGTCACATAGGAATTTGACTTCCCTTCCCTCCACCAGAAGTGTAACTTCCGGTTTTGTATCTGCTAAGTAGAGCTCTAAACTCAATAATGCTAAGTCCAAAATTTAATTTTCTTCATCCTCCATATCTACTTGCACTTCCTCTACTCCTCCTATCACATTTACATTTGTTTTCTGTTTATTAACTTCTCCTGATGATTTCTGACTTTCACGTGATGTATCTTCACTATCATATAGTCAGTCCTCCCTTATCTTCTGTAATTACCTTTTTGTTTTGCTTACAATAACTTGCTAGATGTCCCTTTTTCCCGCACTTGAAGCATTCACCTCTCTTTTTTCTCTCTTCAAAATCTTCTGATCGTTTGTCAGACTGTTTGTTTCCCTGGGCATTCTTCTTGCCCTTTTTACCTGACTGTAATACAAATACTTCAGCTCCATCTTCAGCAGTGAAGACTTGCGCCTTCTTTTTTTTTTTACTATTAAAATGTCTTTCAGCATGTCTAGTGTATTCGAGTAAGGCTTGTAGCCTCCATGTTCGATGGTCTATCATATGCTTCGTAATGAAGCTACTAATAGGTGCAATGCAACCTTTCAAAAATGCATTTTTCAATTGTTGTTCATACGGGGAATCATTCGTTTGGTTCTCAGGAACCGACATACCGCTATGATTATTAAAACATTCTAATAATCTAGCATAGTACCCATCTATTGTCTCATTTTCCTGTTGTATGCATTGATTAATGCAAGTCCAGTCTGCTCTAGGCTTCCATTTCTCAGAGATTTGGTCTGTTAGACCTTTTACTCTGTTGTCTAACTCTGCGTCACTATGTGGGAGTGGTCTAAGCTCTGCATTATGAGGATTCCAGGTGCCACAAATCATGTGCCAATCGGGACCTATAATTTGTTTTACTACTTTTTCTACTTCTTCCCCATTCAAGTGGTTACTCAACCTCATGCCTTGTAAATCTTCTAAAAATTTTGTAAAATTAACTTTTGGATGGGGGATTCCCTCAGTAGCCTTCCGGATATCTTCCGGTGTCCATGGTCTGTATACTAAGAGTGTTGGGTTTTGCCCTTCCTGTCCTGCCTGAGGATTTGGAACTTCTATAAGTGGGCATATTTCTTCCTCACCCTCATCCTGTAGGTTTTTCTCTATTTGATATGATTCTGTGTCCCTATGTGTTTTACATGTTCGTGACCTAGTCTCAATAGGATCTCTAACAAATGGTTGTGGTCTTGCTGAAACTTCAGGATAACGCGGAGGCGGACCAGCTTGTCCACTCGCTTCATATCCTGAAAAGGGTAAGGGAGGGGGCAAGGGAGGAGGAGGAGGAGCTGTTGCTACTACCAAGTTATTATCTTCTTTGTCTAAAAACAATGTTTTTGAATTTTTAAGCTTCTGTTCACTACGATTTGCTTCCTCAATCCACCTGTGTGCCTGAGGAATGCCTAGTTGGCGTTGCTTTTTTGCCTGACCTCCCGCATCAGATTTAAGCTGTTTAAGGAGTTCCACTAGTGAAGTTTTATCTAATTTACCATCAAATTCATATTTGTTAACCCATTTCGTATAATACCTAACGTTATCGGAACGTTGTGATTGCATGTATTTTGTGTCTTCGGTTAGGGGCGTCTATCGCGATGTTTTAGTGCATTGATTACCCATGACAAAGAAAATGTTACGTAACCCTTTTCTATCACGTGATATCAAATTCTCAGTTCCTGTTCGCAGTGTATCTAGAATAACTGCCTGCCTTATTCTGTTACCTTGATCTATGACCAAATATACAGTACTTCCTTTTGTCCCTGATCTGCAAAACAAATCTTGACAACAATATACTGTAACCTAGTCCCTGATCTAAAACAGAAAAAAGGTAAATTCTTCCTACCTGAGCCTCCGGTATTGAACTGTCCAATGTCCGCTCTTCGGCCACAGATCAGAAAGTGGCCAGCCTCTTTAAATGACAATTCAGTCGGAGGTCTTTTCACCCAAGAAGAACTGTTTTGGTAACTTCTCCTGCGCAGTATTCAACCACCGGTAGACTCTGATCTGCAGCTGTCTGAGGGAATTTCCGGCTAAGAAGGACCAAACTGTTAAATAAAATCAAGAATTCAATACACAGGAGGTTCAGATTCAAAAATTTACTAGTGTACACCAGGAGGCAAAAAATGTACAAGTACAGAATTTTGTCTGACATGAAACAGGAAGCACACAATTTTATATAGGTTTAACATTCAAGCTGTGCCCACCTTACTGACGTGGTATGTCACAGGGCATCTACATCACTTTAGCTTACAGTCCTCTATTCATTAAATCTGCTGATGCTGTATATTTTAAAAAACTTTTCCTCTGGTTACAATGTGGCCTTGCTATCCACCTGGTCAGACATAATGTCTCTCTGTAAAGTTACTTCTTCAAGGTTTCATATCAGTTCGAATACAATAGCAGATTCCGTCTCTTAATACACATCTTTGTTCTCTGTTACACTTTCTCACACAGCTGCGTGCTATCTCAGTAATACATATACAAGGCCAAATCATCCCAGCAGGAAAGAGCAGAAGATTTCATTATTTCACACATTTAATTTCCTGACCCAGCAGATAATCACTTGTGAAAAGCATAAATATTAAACTTGCTAAGCTAGCATCTGCCAGGGTCGAAGGTCAGCTTTGCTTCAAGAAACACTGCAGTTTCAAAACTACTTCACATTTAAACATGAATTAATCCTCTCTACTATATGATTAATAGAATAAAATGCATTATATACTACTTTGCTTTTAAACTAGCATTTCTCATATATTCAAATACACATTTTTCTAACACTTTCCTACGATTGCAGATCTATACATTTATTCAATTTCAAGGAGGCCCACACCTCCTTCAGAACAGGGATAATACAGTCTTGGTATACACTGATTTTTATAAATCATTTCATAAGCATGGAGCATCTTTCTTGTTTGCCTGTCTAACTGATCCAACACCTTTTGCGGCCAGTCAGTCACTCCAGAACTGTGTTATGACTGGAAGACCAAATTGGTATATAGCTTGGACTTTGTTCCTAGATGTCAACACTGTTTTCAGTATTAATTTTAGTCTTCTAAAGTATTGTTTATTACGTTTTATTCACATTTATTCATATTTTATTACTGATCCTTCATCAGCTCCTAAATATTTATAGACTCCCTCTTGCTCAAGTTCTTTTATATCACATTTCTGTCCCAAACTAAAGTTTTCTTGGTGTTGTAGCTTTCCTGCTTTAAAGGTTGCTTTTGCACATTTTTAAGACCAAATTACATTCTTATATCATCTGAAAAAGTTTTGACAACTTGTAGTTGCACTTTCAGTTCTTCATCTGATGAACTTTACAGTTATAAATCATGCACAAAAAGATAATTAGAAATCTTTACACTGTTGTTTTCTGGGAGCCAAATTGTAGCCATTTAAGGGGAAGACAAAAGAGCAGCAGTGGAATACCCCATTTGAATTGGTTTCCCTGGAATAATAATTTGTCTTTTGTCATGGCTTAACTGCACAGTGGTTTGCCACTGTTTCATGGTCACTGTAATGCAATTGATCAGTGTAGTGTGTATCTTATGCATTTTTATCCATGAATGTGGAATACCGTCAAATGCTTTTTCGTGGTCTATCCATGCCATATTTAGATTCTTCCCTACATGATCCTTTGTTCCATATGACTTTCTTTTGTTACCCTTTTGTTCTATTACCATGATTGAGTTTTCTTATAAATGAATATAAACTGCACCAGTATCAATTCCAGTATATAGTTTATACATTGTTGGAAAGGGAGTTATTGGTCTATAGTTTTTAGCATAACTTGCAGGTTCACTCTTAAGTAGGAGTGTTGTTTTTCCTGTTGTTAACCAGGTTGGTGTCTGTTTGGGGTATGCATATAAATACTTCTTACTCACAGCTAAACCTTCATGTAAAGATGTTAATACTTTTAGCCAGAAGTTAGGTACTGTAACTGGGCCTGGGGTTTCCAATTAGGAGCTTATCTTAACTTTGTTTCCTTCTTTTTGGCCATTAATTCATCCCATTTCATATCCTGTACATTTGAACTTCTTGTTCTTTCTTTTACTTCTTCTATTCATTCAGCATCTTTGTTATGTTCCATAGGATCTTCACAGATATTTCTCCAAAATGCACATATTTCTTCTTTTGGTGGTGTTTCAATTCCCTTTGCCTTGTTTACTAATTCTCTATAATTTTTTTTTTTTTGGTTAATAAATTGCTTATTTTTCCTTTATATTTATTTGCATATATTTTAAGTTTTTCTGCCTGTGCTGATATATTCAATTTATTATTTGGAATAGTGCACAATAGATCCTGTTCTGTTCTGATGCTGTGCATTGCATTTATCATGTCTACCTTTCTAAGTATTTTTGTCAGTCTGTTCCCTCTTCTATAGTCTTCTAACAGTGATTTTTCTTGTCTTAATAGCTTTAAATTTCCTCTATTTGATAATTCCATAATGGCACTTTATTTCTCCCCTTCCTTTCCCTTACTATCCTGTGTTTTTTTGGTAAGACTTTATCTGTTATTAATTCAGATGCACAGTAATATATCTTATTTACTTCTGCTACATCGCCTGAATCTCTATGAACAGTCCTAATTACTGTGCTCATTTGTTTTATCAAACTTTTAACTTGTTGGGTTTTATTGACTTTCTGTGGTCTATTTCTTTCCTTGATCTTAATATGTCTGTCCATCTCTATTAAATCAAGCAGCTCTTCTCATAGATCATTTTCTTCTAAACTGAGGGCACATTCTTTGTTCTCCATTTCCTGCGGGCATTCTACAGAAAGCTCCAGAGCATCTTCCTGTGCCACATTCTCTTCAGTTTCATCCTGTGCCATCCATTGCTTTTTCATGTGGGAACTCACTGGCCTGTGACTCCACAACATTAACTGTGTAAGAGCTGCCACAATTTTCTGTTCCTTCCCATGCTGTGCAACTCCAACTGAGCTTTTGTACTGGTTTCCTTTGGAAAACTCCAAGGTAGCTTCATATGGTAACTGATCAGATGATTCAGGCTCTACTTGTTTCTCCTTAATTTGGGGATCCATTGCTGTAGTCCTGCCGTGATGTTGTCAGAGTTATATTTTCTACACTAAATCCTTCAATACACAAGTATTCCATTACATCAATTTCTATTTATTCTCCATTACTACTTTTCTTTTTCTACTTTTCATCTTTGTTTTCTTATTTTTGTATTGTAAAATGTTCCATATCCAGATGCCTTTGCCTGTATTACTCTTCAAATATCTGTGGTGCTGCTCTTTTCGTATTCATTATTTTTTGCTTTCTTTCTTGCATAAATATTGCACCGCATTACATATTTTTTGCTTTCCCATAATACAAGCAGCTTTGAAAATACATTTTGCAGCACTAGCTTCCTGATTTTTATTTATCTCTGGTTTAATTCCATTCCCACTTGACACCAATATGGCTCTGGTAAACTAAGCTGGGCAGTCATCTTAGACTTATTCTCTTCATGTTTTAAAATTTGCACTAGGTTTGTGTCTTGTGAGTTCAGCAGATATGTATGCAGTCCTAATATACATTTATTCAATTTCAAGGAGGCCCATTCCTCCTTCAAAACAGCAATTATACAGTCTTGGTATACACTGATTTTTATAAATCATTTGATGAGCATGAAGCATCCTTTTTGTTTTCCCGTCTAACAGATCCAACACCTTTTATGGCCAGTCAGTCACTCCAAAACTGTAAGTTAGGACAGGAAGACCAAATTGGTGTATAGCTTGGACTTTGTTCCTCGATGTCAACGCTGTTTTCAGTATTAATTTTTGTCTTCTAAAATATGCCTTATTAAGTTTTATTCACATTTATTCATATTATATTATTAATCCTTCATCAGTTCCCAAATATTTATACACTCTCTCTTGCTCAAGTTCTTTTATATCACATTCCTTATCCAAATTGATGTTTTCTTGGTGTTGAGCTTTCCAGCTTTAAATGTTGCTTTTGCACATTTATCAAGACCAAATGACATTCTTATATCATCTATAAACGTTTTAATTGCTTTCAGTTGTGCTTTCAGTTCCTCATCTGATGAACTTTACAGTTATAAATCATGCACAAAAAGATAATTAGTAATCTTTACACTGTTGTTTTCTGGGAGCCAAATTTTAGCCATTTAAGGGAAAGACAAAAGAGCAGCAGTGGAATACCCCACTTTGAATTGTTTTCCCTGGAATAATAATTTGCCTTTTATCATGGCTTAACTGCAAAGTGGTTTGCCACTGTTTCATGGTCACTCTAATGCAATTGATCAGTGTAGTGTGTATCGTATGCATTTTTAAGTGCACTTTTATCCATGAATGTGAAATACTGTCAGATGCTTTTTTGTGGTCTATCCATGCCATATTTAGATTCTTCCCTACCTGATCCTTTGTTCCATATGACTTTCTTTTGTTACCCTTTTGTTCTATTGTCATGATTGAGTTTTCTTCTAAATGAGTATAAACTGCATCAGTATCAGTACCAGTATATAGTTTATACATTGTTGGAAAGGGAGTCATTGGTCTATAGTTTTGAGGATAACTTGCAGGTTCACTCTTAAGTAGGAGTGTTGTTTTTTCCTGTTGTTAACCAGGTTGGTGTCTGTTTGGGGTATGCATATAAATACTTCTTACTCACAGCTAAACCTTCATGTAAAGATGTTAATACTTTTAGCCAGAAGTTAGGTACTGTAACTGGGCCTGGGGTTTCCAATTAGGAGCTTATCTTAACTTTGTTTCCTTCTCTTTGGCCATTAATTCATCCCATTTCATATCCTGTACATTTGAACTTCTTGTTCTTTCTTTTACTTCTTCTATTCATTCAGCATCTTTGTTATATTCCATAGGATCTTCACAGATATTTCTCCAAAATGCACATATTTCTTCTTTTGGTGGTGTTTCAATTCCCTTTGCCTTGTTTACTAATTCTCTATAATTTTTTTTTTTTTTTTTGGTTAATAAATTGCTTATTTTTCCTTTATATTTATTTGCATATATTTTAAGTTTTTCTGCCTGTGCTGATATATTCAATTTATTATTTGGAATAGTGCACAATAGATCCTGTTCTGTTCTGATGCTGTGCATTGCATTTATCATGTCTACCTTTCTTAGTATTTTTGTCAGTCTGTTCCCTCTTCTATACTCTTCTAACAGTGATTTTTCTTGTCTTAATAGCTTTAAATTTCCTCTATTTGATAATTCCATAATGGCACTTTATTTCTCCCCTTCCTTTCCCTTACTATCCTGTGTTTCTGTGGTAAGACTTTATCTGTTATTAATTCAGATGCACAGTAATATATCTTTTTTACTTCTGTTACATCGCCTGAATCTCTATGAACAGTCCTAATTATTATGCTCATTTGTTTTTATCAAACTTCTAACTTGTTGGGTTTTATTGACTTTCTGTGGTCTATTTGTTTCCTTGATCATAATATGTCTGTCCATCTCTATTAAATCAAGCAGCTCTTCTCATAGATCATTTTCTTCTAAACTGAGGGCACATTATTTGTTCTCCATTTCCTGCTGGCATCCTACAGAAAGTTCCAGAGCATCTTCCTGTGCCACATTCTCTTCAGTTTCATCCTGTGCCATCCATTGCTTTTTCATGTGAGAACTCACTGGCCTGTGACTCCACAACATTAACTGTGTCAGAGTTGCCACAATTTTCTGTTCCTTCCCTTGCTGTGAAACTCCAACTGAGCTTTTGTACTGGTTTCCTTTGGAAAACTCCAAGGTAGCTTCATATGGTAACTGATCAGATGATTCAGGCTCTACTTGTTTCTCCTTAATTTGGGGATCCATTGCTGTAGTCCTGCCGTGATGTTGTCAGAGTTATATTTTCTACACTAAATCCTTCAATACACAAGTATTCCATTACATCAATTTCTACTTATTCTCCATTACTACTTTTCTTTTTCTACTTTTCATCTTTGTTTTCTTATTTTTGTATTGTAAAATGTTCCATATCCAGATGCCTTTGCCTGTATTACTCTTCAAATATCTGTGGTGCTGCTCTTTTCGTATTCATTATTTTTTGCTTTCTCTCTTGCATAAATATTGCACCGCATTACATATTTTTTGCTTTCCCATAATACAAGCAGCTTTGAAAATACATTTTTCAACACAAGCTTCCTGATTTTTATTTATCTCTGGTTTAAATCCATTCCCACTTGACACCAATATGGCTCTGGTAAACTAAGCTGGGCAGTCATCTTAGACTTATTCTCTTCATGTTTTAAAATATGCAATAGATTTGTGTCTTGTGAGTTCAGCAGATATGTATGCAGTCCTAATATACATTTATTCAATTTCAAGGAGGCCCATACCTCCTTCAGAACAGCAATTATACAGTCTTGGTATACACTGATTTTTATAAATCATTTGATAAGCATGAAGCATCCTTCTTGTTTTCCTGTCTAACTGATCCAATACCTTTTATGGCCAGTCAGTCACTCCAAAACTGTAAGTTAGGACAGGAAGACCAAATTGGTGTATAGCTTGGACTTTGTTCCTCGATGTCAACGCTGTTTTCAGTATAATTTTTGTCTTCTAAAATATGCCTTATTAAGTTTTATTCACATTTATTCATATTATATTATTAATCCTTCATCAGTTCCCAAATATTTATACACTCTCTCTTGCTCAAGTTCTTTTATATCACATTCCTTTCCCAAATTGATGTTTTCTTGGTGTTGAGCTTTCCAGCTTTAAATGTTGCTTTTGCACATTTATCAAGACCAAATGACATTCTTATATCATCTATAAACGTCTTAACTACTTTCAGTTGTGCTTTCAGTTCCTCATCTGATGAACTTTACAGTTATAAATCATGCACAAAAAGATAATTAGAAATCTTTACACTGTTGTTTTCTGGGAGCCAAATTTTAGCCATTTAAGGGGAAGACAAAAGAGCAGCAGTGGAATACCTCACTTTGAATTGTTTTCCCTGGAATAATAATTTGTCTTTTATCATGGCTTAACTGCAAAGTGGTTTGCCACTGTTTCATGGTCACTCTAATGCAATTGATCAGTGTAGTGTGTATCGTATGCATTTTTAAGCGCACTTTTATCCATGAATGTGAAATACTGTCAGACGCTTTTTTGTGGTCTATCCATGCCATACTTAGATTCTTCCCTACCTGATCCTTTGTTCCATATGACTTTCTTTTGTTACCCTTTTGTTCTATTGTCATGATTGAGTTTTCTTCTAAATGAGTATAAACTGCATCAGTATCAGTTCCAGTATATAGTTTATACATTGTTGGAAAGGGAGTCATTGGTCTATAGTTTTTAGGATAACTTGCAGGTTCACTCTTAAGTAGGAGTGTTGTTTTTTCCTGTTGTTAACCAGGTTGGTGTCTGTTTGGGGTATGCATATAAATACTTCTTACTCACAGCTAAACCTTCATGTAAAGATGTTAATACTTTTAGCCAGAAGTTAGGTACTGTAACTGGGCCTGGGGTTTCCAATTAGGAGCTTATCTTAACTTTGTTTCCTTCTCTTTGGCCATTAATTCATCCCATTTCATATCCTGTACCTTTGAACTTCTTGTTCTTTCTTTTACTTCTTCTATTCATTCAGCATCTTTGTTATGTTCCATATGATCTTCGCAGATATTTCTCCAAAATGCACATATTTCTTCTTTTGGTGGTGTTTCAATTCCCTTTGCCTTGTTTACTAATTCTCTATAAATTTTTTTTTTTTGGTTAATAAATTGCTTCTTTTGTACTTTTCCTTTATATTTATTTTCATATATTTTAAGTTTTTCTGCCTGTGCTGATATATTCAATTTATTATTTGGAATAGTGCACAATAGATCCTGTTCTGTTCTGATGCTGTGCATTGCATTTATCGTGTCTACATTTCTAAGTATTTTTTCAGTCTGTTCCCTCTTCTATACTCTTCTAACAGTGATGTTTCTTGTCTTAATAGCTTTAAATTTCCTCTATTTGATAATTCCATAATGGCACTTTATTTCTCCCCTTCCTTTCCCTTACTATCCTGTGTTTTTGTGGTAAGACTGTATCTGTTATTAATTCAGATGCACAGTAATATGTCTTATTTACTTCCGCTACATCGCCTGAATCTCTATGAACAGTCCTAATTACTGTGCTCATTTCTTTTATCAAACTTCTAACTTTTGGGGTTTTATTGACTTTCTATGGTCTATTTCTTTCCTTGATTTTAATATATCTGTCCATCTGTATTAAATCAAGCAGCTCTTCTCATAGATCATTTTCTTCTAAACTGAGGACACATTCTCTGTTCTCCATTTCCTGCAGGCACTCTACAGAAAGTTCCAGAGCATCTTCCTGTGCCACATTCTCTTCTGTTTCATACTGTGCCATCCATTGCTTTTTCATGTGAGAACTCACTGGGCTGTGACGCCACAACATTAACTGTGTCAGAATTGCCACAATTTTCTGTTCCTTCCCTTCCTGTACAACTCCAACTGAGCTTTTGTACTGGTTTCCTTTGGAAAACTCCAAGGTAGCTTCATACAGCAACTTATCAAATGATTTAGTCTCTACTTGTTTCTCCTTAATTTGGATATTCATTGCTCTAGTCCTGCTGTGATGTTGTCAGAGTTATATTTTCTACACTAAATCCTTCAATACACAGGTATTCCATAACATCAGTTTTTATTTCTTCTCCATTACTACTTTTCTTTTTCTACTTTTCATCTTTGTTTTCTTATTTTTGTATTGTAAAATGTTCCATATCCAGATGCCTTTGCCTGCATTTCTCTTCAAATATCTGTGGTGCTGCTCTTTTTGTATTATTTTTTGCTTTCTCCCTTGCATAAATATTGCACCACATTAAATATTTTTTTTCTTTCCCATGTCCATATTTCTTCTTCAGATGTCTCTTGCTCCTCCTCTTTCTCCTTACGTGGGGGACTCATTCTTTCATCTTGCTGTGATATAACCTGTGTTACACTTTTTACACTAAGTTCTTCACTTCAAAGATATTCCACAACTTCAGCTTCTATTTTTTTAACTTCTATTTTACTAATCTTCTGTTCTGTGTTCCCTCTTTGTGATCTTATTTTTTGTATTGTAAAATTCTTCATATCTGTATGCCTTTGCCTGTATTTCTATTTGAATATCTTTGGGGGGGGTGCCTTTTTGTATTCATTAATCTGGCTTTCTCCTTTGCATAAATATTGCACTATATCAAGTATCTCTTTCTTTCCCATGTCCATATTTCTTTTTTATACCTTTCAAAATCTCTAGATTTTGTTCTTTATATTTTCTTGCTTCTTTAGTTGTTTCTTTTTCCAAACAGCCCAAGGTTTCTTGGTCTTTATAATGTTTTTCACAAATCTGTAGTACTAATAAACATATTTTTTTATTTGAAGCTTCTTACAGTTTTTTCTTGTGCAAGTATTTCCTTTCCTCTAATTTCTCACTTAATCCTTTTTGTATATCTTCTGTCTGGAAATTCTGGGCTTCTTGCATAACAGTAACAATACATACTTTCTTTCTTATCCTCAGTAGTCCAGTCTATCATCTTTATGGCTCTTTTGGCCTATCAGTTTTTGTGATTTTTGTGAACTACTACTTCCTTCTACAAAATGGGGCTATCCTGCCCCTGAGCCTAGCCTAGCCCCATTGTAGGAATGTTTCCGTGTCTGTGGAGGTATTGGAATGGTTAGGGAATTTTTATAGATGATTGCTACACCATCTGCATGCTTGTTTTGTCTATCATGCCTGACTATATTGCATCTTGAGGGGGTGATCTCATTAACCTTTATTTCTTTTTTTTTAACCAGGTTTTGGTAGCTATGACTACATCAGGATTGAATGTGGCAAGGTAGGCATGGATGTCATGGATTTTATTGAACATATATCTGTGACGTCCCTCCTCTGAGCCAGTAATGAAGGCACCTCAATCCTTACCACTGACACTGGTCAAGTATATTCACTTGGGACAAAAGTAGATACACACAGTATTTCCAGATGCAGCTCTCTGCACCAAGCACAACTTCCCTTAAGAGCACATAGGAAACACACTCAGTCCTAGGTCTGGGTTTACCTCTCTCTCCAGACCTCCAAATAAGACTCTCTAGTGTCACAGCTATAGAGTTGAGTCCTTAGCCAAGTGTTCCAAGCCATGTCCTCCTCTACCCTCTCTGTAAAACCAATACTCTGTGTCCCTGCTCCAAGTAGCTGACACGCACACTCTTTGAGATTTGATTTTCACACACAAACACACACACACATACACACCTGGGGAAGGCTGGCATAAATTCACCAGCTATGCCCCCCTCTGCCCAGACCTTAAGGTAGATACTGCTACTAGAACACTCCAAATCCAACTACTCTAAGGCTCTTACAATGGTACCCAATTATACTGAGTAAAATTAATACTAATACAAAAGGTAGTATTTGACCAATGCAGCAAGGCTTTCAGGAGCAGACACAGTGTCACCAAATAAATATAAGCACTCTCAGAGGTTAAAATATTCTCTAAAAGACTAGCTACAATGAAAGGTTTAAATATATTTAATAATAAATAACAAAGGAATGTGAAACTACTAAATATCTATTTACAATAAACACATAGTTTCAATCACTGGAAATATTAAAAATAAAACTGATGGAAAGATTCACACAGATACAGAAAAACAATACTTAACTAGTGTCACTATATTTTCCTGACTGATCTAAAGAATTACTGTCCTCTATCTCACTTACTAGAGCAAAACAAGATGATGTAGGTGACTGGTCCTTCTTTGTCAGGTTTCAAAAATCGACTGCCCTGAGATTTCTGTCTCATCTAGTATTAAAACATTATTTCAGTGCTGGATTACAGAATGACATCACATGCATCTGGTCATCTGACTTTGGGTTCCCACACTACCCCCTTTACTAGAAAATAAACCATCACATAAGTGTTACCACACACACGCATAGAGCTTTGCTAAGATGAGATATAGCATCTGGAAGCTATAAAACCATTTCAAAAACTTCCACCCTTCCAGGCTAGCAATTAGTTCACCCCTAAGGATAATACAGTAGTATTCTTAGTCCTGGTTATCACAGACATTTTGTCTCCGGCTGCAGTCAGATCTGTAATATACAATCTTTGTGGCGTAATCCATGTAATTTAATTTCAGACTATTTTTCAAGGCTAGCTGGACTGAGGTTACCTCTTCTGTTCCAGTATCCTCTGTTATACTATATTAATTTCATCAGTTATAATACAGTCTGTCATACAGGTGTATTTATTTTCTGTCCAGCAAGACCCACTTTTGGTACATTTTTAACACAAACAGCTTTAAAAATACATTTGTGAACACAAGTGTCTGTACCAATCAGCTTGATATACAAATGACATATAATTCTTTACAAAACTCCAGCTAGCTATGTTGGCATTTGTTACACAGCCACTACCCTACTTCTCCTGGCATAGCTGGCAATACCTCACATCATCACATCTCTCCCCGCTTTGAAGGCCCAAGCTAGTTTTTCAAGCAACCCTTGAGAAACATGGCTTGAGAGACATGAAATTATCTGTGAAGACATTAAACCATACCCTGTATTGAGGGCTCATGTGCATTGGCATTGCTGACTACACTACGGTGTTGCACTGTCATGTCATATGCCTGCAACCCTAGGCTCCACCTTAATAACTTGGCATTATGCTGACTGGCTTGATGTAGAGGTACATGCCCCTCTGACTCCTTCTGCCATCCACTGCAAATACTCAACACCAGGGCCTCCCTATCATGACATGGCTTCATCATGTTAACGTAGCACAATTTGTGTACCTGCCTCCTGCCTAGCAGGTTTACCATGTAGTTAACATTAGCAACCTTCCATACCACTTTGATGGGTCACTCCAAAGCTGCCTGCAGCTTATTGTGACAGACAGGAATGAGAACCATAGCCTGCTGTCTCACAGCATACTCAGGGCCTCGAGCATTCCTCTCATACCAGACATTTTTTGCTGTTGGGCTCCTAACAGGTTCTCCTGGACCAGATCCATGCGTTCCCTAAGCCTTGTCCTAAGGATTAGGACATATGCCACAACAGAATCCTTGTGGAATTTACACTCATGCTCCCATTCATCATGAAACAAATCTGAAGGCCCCCTCATCCTACGCCCATACAGCAACTCAAAAGGTGAAAAACCTGTGGATTCCTGGGGTACCTCATTGTATGCAAAGAGTAGATGGGGAAATATTTGTCCCACTCTCTCTTAAACTGGTCTGCAAATTCCCGCAGCATGGTATTTAGTATAGAGTTTAACCACTCCACAAGACCATTAGTCTGGGGGTGGTAGGGGGTGGTCTTTAGGTGTTTCACCCCAGAGTACTCCCACAAACAAGCCAGCAGCTCAGACATGAAATTGACACCTCTGTCAGTCAGTATTTTTCTCAAGAAACATACCCTGCTGAAAATCTCTAACAAAGCATTTGCCACCTTCTTTGCCTCAATGGAGGACAGAGCCACCACCTCAGGGTATCTAGTACCATAATCTACTACCACCAGGATATACCTCTTCCCTGTGGAACTCAAGGTACTCAGAGGCTTCACAATATCCATAGCTACCCTCTAAAATGGCTCTTCAGTCACAGGCAAAGGCATCAAAGGAGCTTTGACTTTGTCTCCTGCCTTGCATGCTTTTTACCACTGGTCACACGTCCTACAGTACCCTGATACATCCCTTGCAATCCCAGGCCAATAAAAGTTCTGCATAATATGTCTCTTGGTATTCTTTATGCCCATATGACCTGCAAAAGGAATGTCATGGGCTATGGCTAGAAGTGCCAGACAGTAGGCACTAGCCACTACTAACTGCTGTAATACCTCACCCTCTAGCCCTCCATCAGGGGTCCACTCTCTATACAGTAACCTTTTGTTCCAGTATACAGCCTTCCCTTTTCCTTGAGAATCAGGTGCCTCCTTAGCTACCTCCCTCAAGGCTTTTAGTGTAGGGTCTGAAAGCTGAACCTGTCTCAAATCTACCTTTGTGACCCTTCCCAGGTCCACTTCCACAGGAAGTTTGATATCTTCTGACAGTGGTGCCTCACTGTCAGCCTGGGTACTACCACTTACTACTGCCCTTGCATTCATTCTGTTGAAGTGAACATCAGTACCTACCAGCAGCTGTGGCTCACCTTCAGTCTCACTGCCACAGGGTAGCTCCCTCCCTGAAATAGCCACCTCACCAGGTCTTTCTTCAGGTGTGGGGTCTGTCTGGGTCTCCTCCAGGTTACCTGACCCACATGTCTGTTTCTAAGCCTGACTGTGTGTAATTGCATGCACACAAGGTACTACATTATCATAATCATTCACTATCAAGACAACTGAAGGGATATCCTCAAACATACCTACTTGCTTGCTTCCTTTTTCACGCTCCCAGTCAAGGTGAACCATGGCCAAAGGCATTTGTAATGGAGTCCCTCTTAAAGCTCTGACTAGAGTGGACTGCCCAAGCAAGTACTCTTTAAGCACTGCCAGCATCACAATGGTTATGTCAGAGGCTGTGTCTCTGTTAACAGTGGCCTGTTTTCCATCCACTAAGATACAATATAAACTCCGGTAATAGTTTGGTACCTCTGTTGCCTCAAGTAACTTACCACTGGAATACTGTTATTCCCACTTGATGGCTCCCCCACCTTTTGTTCCCCACCTTGCTTCCATACACATCTGTATGCTATGTGGCCCCACTAGTTACATTTAAAACATCTACCCCTTGATCCTGGCCATGTACCTGAATTAGTGGCTTCCCTTGTTACTGGTGTACTCTGTTGGGTGGTTTAGGCTGCCCACCATGGATTCCCTTATATCCATGTGCAGCATTTGGTATGCCCTTCTTGTGCAGTGATGCCCTGCTTCCTAAGTAGAAATCCTCTTTTTGTTCCCAGCTCATCTGCAGAGTTACACTCCTGGTCTACCAACCACAATCTCATGTTATCAGGCAAAGTGCTAAGGGCTTGTTCTCTCACCAAAAGGTCTGCCAGCCTTTTGAAAGTGGTGACCTGGCACCCACTCACCCACATATGAAATAACTGCTTAACTCAGGAATATAATCACATACACTTTCATCTGCCTTGTGTCTGTGCTCATGAAAATTTTTTCTGTAAGCTTCAGGTGTTAACTTAAAACATTCCAATAAAGATTGTTTAACTTTATCATAGTTTAAGCAATCAGTATCAGACAATTTAGAAACAGCAGTTACAGCTTTACCATGGAGTAAGAGGGTCAGGAACTGTACCCAAAGCCGTTGGTCAACATTTTACTGTTTACATACTCTTTCAAATATATGAATAAAACTATCAAAATGATCACCCTTTGTAAACTCTGGAAGAAATGTACTGCTTCTGGGGTTCAGTTATTCCCCTCTCCATTACCTCCGTGATCCTGACAAAGAGTCAGAATCCCCCCCTCATTTTGACACTGCTTCTCATTTTCTTCAGCCTCCAAATGCTGCAGTCTCTCTGCTAATTCCATATTTTTTGTCTGACACAGTCTCACATTTTCTTCAGCCTCCAAATGCTGCAGTCTCTCTGCTGATTCTGATTCCAAATGTTTTGCCTACAGTTCCTGCCTCTTTAACTCCAGATGGGTTTTTAAGTCCTCTGAGGAAAATATGAACTGTCCTGTTTATGAGGGCTGCAAATCCCCATCACCAGACTGGTTATCCTCCTAGTTACTGGTCTAAGCTGCAGCTGCAATTAAGGCTGAAATAATTTCCTCTTTAAACTGGTTGGTATGCACCAGTCCTTTGGCTTTGCACACCTTGACCAACTGGTTCTTTGTCAGCTTGCCAATAGTCTTCCTACTTACACTGATTTAACTCAACTGAACTGTGATAACTGACATAGGTCTTTGAAATCAGGTTCCAAAGAAAAACAAAAACAAACAACAAACTGTTGCTGCCAGAGTTCTGTCCTTCAGCTGGTTATAGAGTGACATCACATCTAGCTACCTGACTCTGGCACAATACACATTCAGAACTCTGTTAAGATTCTGTTGCAGCATTTTTAACATAAGCAGCTTTTACAAATACATTTTTAATACAAGTATCTGTACAAATCAATGTGACAGTCAAATGGCACAAGACTATTTACAAAACTTCAGTCAGCCAGGCTGGGATATGCCAAACATCCACTGCCGCACTTCTCCTGGTACATCTAGCAATACCTCACAATAGGTAATGATTGGTGGTTGGTATAATGCTTAACATGTTTGACTCACAGATGCAAGGTATAGTGTTTGATTCTCACCTTTGGGAGGGAAATTGGCTAGGCTTGGAATGGCCTAATAAGACAGCTAACCTTGTGAAGAACTTATGAAACCATGAATCTAAGGAAAAGGGAAAAGGAAATATTTTTGATTGCTTTCTATAAATGTGAATAACATTAAAATATAGTAAGAAAAATAGGAATTTTAGAGAGGTGTAATACATGATGTAGATGCAATTATATTAGAAGGCACAGGATTTTTCTAAGAAATGAAGAAAGATTGCAAATACAGAAACTATGGGTAGGAAAGATAATCTGGAATTTGGGAAATGAGAGATGTTCTAGAATAGATGTATTCTCTAGAGATACAGTAATTAGATGTAACTTTAGCAAAAATGGGAAGATTAACCACTATAGATTTAAAATGGAAAGAACAAGTATGTGGAATTATAACATTACATGCTTATATTAATTGAAAAAAAAGGAAACATTTATTTCATCAGGTTTTAGACTATGTAGTAATAAGTATGAATATTATAACAACAGGAGATGTTAATTGTCATTTAAGAGGGAAACATAAAAAGAAAGGAAATTATATAAGAAAAATGTTAGAAGTTATAAGATGTATAAGATATAAGTTAAAACTTTGAGACAAAATTTCATGGACTTACAAAAAGAGGTGAGTATAGATCAGAAATAGATTATTTTATAATATCAGGTTTAGTCATAGTAGAAGGAGATGTAGTTCAAGCAGGATTTTTTGACCATCTTGCCATATGGTAGAAATAAATAAAAACAATGACTATATATATATATATATATATATATATATATATATATATATATATATATAAAGCACAGAGATAAAAAGGATAAAGGAGAAAGTATAGAATGAAAAAGTAAACAGATTAGTAATACAGTTAAGGAAAGATTATATTACTATGAGATCATTCTATAAAAATCGGACTGAATGGTGGATGATATTTAAGGAAAAATATAAAAAATGTGTTTTACAGTGGCAATATCATGTGAAAGCTGT
Source organism: Protopterus annectens (assembly GCF_019279795.1). Lineage (NCBI taxonomy): Eukaryota > Metazoa > Chordata > Ceratodontiformes > Protopteridae > Protopterus > Protopterus annectens. The sequence continues at coordinate 117,260,941 of NC_056731.1, read as the reverse complement.
AGAGAAAGGAAAATATAAAAAAACATATAATGATGCATTAGAATATTTTGAACATAATGATAGAAAATATTTTGACAAAGAAAAAATAATTATATGAAATCAAGAAAAAATACAAGAATTGTTATATAAGCAAAAATATTTTTACAAGGAAACAGAAGTATTGACTTTGTTAAGTAGATTAGTAAAGGAAATGGTAGTGTAGTGAGAGAAAAAATGGGCTAGATAAAGTATTAGGGCAAGTAAGTATAAATTTGGTTACAGGACCAGATGGAATAGGGTATAAAATGTAAAATTTAAGGCATTGGCAAAAAAAAAAATTAAAGATTTTGAATGAATGGTTAAATTAAAGATTTATGTATAAACAATTATATAGTGGAGTACTTAAATTCATATGGAAAAAGAAAGATAGTAGACAATTAAAAACTGGAGACTAATAGTATTGAATAATACTGATTATAAAATCTTTATGAAAATAACATAAAAGAAATTTGAAACTAAAATGGAAAATATTATGGAAGATAGTACATGTAGTATACATGTGAAGGGCTGTCAAAAATATTAATGACAGAGAAATTGTGGATGATATTATGACTAGAAAAGAAGATGTAAAAATTATGATAGACCTTAGTAAGGCACGATGCAATTGGACATAAACTATGGATAATAATGAAAGAATATAATATTAGTGAGAAAGTTATGAAATTATGCAAGTCAACATATAGCAAGAATAAAGTAAAAATATTTGTAAATGACTGGTTAAGCCAAGAGTACATATGAAGATTGGTGCAAGATATGGATGTCCAATGATTTGTATACTCTTTGCATCAGTTAGGAATGTGATAGCCATCATCTTCTTTCGACTGTTCCCATTAAGGGTCGCCACAGCAGATCATCTGTTTCCATTACTTCCTGTCCCCTGCATCTTGCTCTGTCATAGTATGTGAAATAAATTACAAAATGAAGGAGGTGGGGTATATAACACTTGAAGGGTTAACAATTCCAGTTCTTTTAACATATCTAGATGACATGATAATACTTACAAAATCAAAATTTGGAAAAAAATAAGTAATAATTTGCACAAATGAGTGTCTAGGGGTGATAGGGATAGCTTTAAATAAAGATAAATTAAAGGCTTAAGTGATGTAGTAAAGATAGGTGGTATATAGTATATATTTTACAATGAATTAAATTTCTATACTGGGTATAAAATTTGGGAATAAAGATGCACGCAGAATTCAATGAGAAAAAAAAAATCAAAGAAATAAACTTGTCTTTTCTTGAGAACATATATTCAGAAAAAAAGGCTTATTTGATAAATTCTGTACTGCCAGGGAAAATAGCATACTTAGCAAGTGTATTTATTTTGCCAGCAGTATTTGAAAAGGAATTATTGCAGATAATGTTTTCATTTATATGGGGTTCTAGATTAAACCTAATAAAAGGAGGATTTTTGCATGCACATAAAAAAGAAGGAGGTTTAGGGTTAATTAACCCAATGGTGTATGTAGCTTCACTATATTTGTGCAAAGTATTAAAGTGGATAAATGAAAAAATGAGAGATTAGTAGTAGAACTGTACAAATAAAAGTATGATAAATTTAGGGGCATGGTAAAAAGGTAAAGGAGAAAAGGAGTGTATAAGTGAAGAAATAGACTTTTACCGAGAAGAGATAATTTTGTAGAAAATAAAAATTGATGATATAGAAAAATATAGAAAAAGTATGGTATAAGAATGTATTGATAAAACATTACTATGTAAAACCAAGGGAAAATGTAACAGATGTAAAAAAAATAAAGCTATAAAAATAAGCAAATGCTGTAATCAGAAAAAAGAATGTTATGATTTTGTTGTAGAGACTGGTAATAGATAAATTGCCAGTAAAAGGAAATTTGCCATATATGAAGAAAGGAGATGGAATATGTTTACGATGTCAAAAAGGGGGAAAAAAAGCTACAGAACATGTGTATTTGAAATTTAAGAGTAAAAAAAAAAGTTATGGGGAAAGTATGTAAAGACAACTTTTTTGAAGATATAAAAGAAGTGGATAAAATAAACATGTATATGATTAAATATGGATATGATAAGAACAGAAGTAAGGAATATGTTAAAAGAATATTTAAAAAGTTGTTTATGTTATATCAGTTATATTAAATTAAAAAAATAAATTAAATGTTTAATGGTAAATGTATTTTAGCGACTATATTAAGTAAAATTAGATGGTTATGTAAACAGGAGAGGGGGTCAAACAGGTATGAAAATTTATTGATTGTGTAAACAGATTTGCATATCTATATATTTGTACATTTGTAAATATTTCTAAATATGCAAATATTTTGCAAATAAGAGTTATTTCTGTATATAAACAAAGGACCCTTACTCTTTTCACAATCAGGCAGCAATAGGTCTGAGTCCAGAAAGAAATGTTGAGCTGAGATAGCAGGCACACAAGAGGAAGAGAAGTATTTGAAAGACGGGGTTACTTGTGAAGAAGTTTGTATTGATTTTGCTGCAGAAAGCCATGAAATTACTGCAAGCAGTGTATAGAAGGATTTACCACACTTGCTAGTGATTAAATTGCAAGTAGAAGGACTAGACATGCAATGATATGCACAATGCTTGAGGAAGAAAAAACATTGGATGATGTTCTTTTCAGGGTGGACATAGTTAATAAGAAAATAGAAAGGAAGCAAGACATTTCATGCAGTAGTGAAAAGGATAGTCATGGTTTGAGAAAAATGAGTTTGCAAGGAAAATATTGAAAAGGAGATTGGTAAAGTTTATTCGTCAGTGATTGCATGAATAACAAAAAACAAAAGTGCTGTTAATACTAATGCTTTTGAAATCTGAATATCTGATAAGGACTGAGAATAAAAAAGGCGAAACAATTGATAAATATTTTGTTTGGGATGAAATAGTGGTTCTGCTTGATGTTAAAGTAGAAAAAGTAAAAGTGGTAATACTTATTGGGAAAGAAACATTCAGTGAAGTAACATTTGAGACTTTTTTTGCAGGCATATGATAGTAAGGAGGGGTAGGTGCCATTGAATAATTATGTTTTGAAAGGAACTGGGGGATTTTAAAAAGTAGAGTAAAATTACAGTTTAGAACATCAAAAGTGACTGAATCTAAAGTTAGGATGTTTTTAAAAGAAAAGTGTAAGCAAGTTTTGGACATTAAAAAATGGTGAGAGACTGTTATGGACTGTGGGATAGGAAGTAGTGTTATATTTGGAATGTAAAAATTGTGAACTAATGTATTTACCAAATGTGATTATTGTTAATGGAAAGAAGGTTGTGTTGAATTATTGGGGACAGCCTAACGCCTGCTATCATTGTAAGGGAGGGGATCATTTGAGAAGTGAATGTATCAAAAGAAAATAATTTCAATGTGGACAGATTGGTCATACTGCAAATAACTGTGAATAACATTGCAGACATTGTGATAGTAAATAACACTGATTGAGCTAGGAATGAAACACAAGAAGTGACTTTGGATGTTCAAAATATGGAAAGAGAGAGTTAAAAGGAAAAATGTGTGATGAACAATATTATAAAATGTAATGATTTGGAAGTAGGTTTCCATATAGAACTTGAAAATGTTTTTGAAATTTTAAGTCAGGAGAAAGCAGAAATGGAAGAAAGGGAGGAACAAAGGAGAACGTAAAAATAAGGTAATGGGTAAAGAAAAGAAAAAAGAAATTAGCTTTAAAAGAAATTGCAAAAACAGAGAAAGATTAATATCAGAATTTTGTCCTTAATTGCTAGTAGTATGATAAATGATAAAAGAGGTTGAATATTTTACAGTAGTGCAAAAAACAGACAAAAAATATGTATATATTTACAGGATGTAATGTATACAAATGAAAGTCAGAGAAAGCAAGCAAAGGTTGCATGGGTAGAGATCCAAAATGTCCATTTGAAGAAAATTTTTGTTTGGGGTGGTCATGATGTTTCAAAGGGAAACTATAAAATTTTGGATGTAATAATATTTCGTCCAGGATGATGTTCAATATGTGATATCAGAAGTAAAAATGTAGTGTAGAGATGAACAGACATGTATGCTTATACAATCAAAAAGAAATGAAAGGAGCTGTTTAAGGAAATACATAAATTTCTATGCCAAAAATGGAAATTATTATGATAGTGGACTTAAATAGCAATTTTAGAAAAATGAAAGGAAAATATCCAAATATATCAGTGTAGGGAAAATATGCATTGACTTTAGACAAATGGAAATGTGTAAACAAAGAAAATATACATATAAAAAGATGGTATTAAAACAGAAATAGATTGCATTTATTTATTTATTGATTGATTGATTGATTGATTGAATTTTTGATAGATTACATGAAATTAAAAGTATGAAAAAAGAAAACATATGTTTCAGATCATATAAAAATAATGGCTGAATTCACATAGAATTATCTATTAGAGAAACTAAGGGTTTAAAAATTTTAACTGGAAAAGTAGAGGAGAATGAAATGTTTAAAAATAAATAAATAAATAGTTTATGGATAGAACATTGTACAATGAGGCCTTTTTATAAGAATACTGAAAAATGGTTGATACAGTATAAAACTAAGTATAGAAATTTGTAAGTTATAATGGAGGTAATGGAGGAGTGAGAAAGAAAGAAATATGTAAGAGTATATTGGAGGAGTATGAAAAATGTGTTCTAAAAGTGAAAAGAAAAAGACAATAAGGACTAATACTAAGGAGAATATGGGAAAATAAACTATTGTTTAATCAGTGGTATGTAGTGTATGGTAGGTAGGAGAGAGTGTGCCCTTTCTTAGGGAAAAAGTAAAGAAAGATAAAAGTAGAATAGTTAGTATTTAAAAAGAAAGGTGTAGTGCTGTATAGTTTAAGGGAAATCATGGAAGTGGTAAAAATGTTTTTGGTGAAGTATTTGCAGAAAAGAAGACAGGCAAAGTTGAAGTATGGAATGTTAATAAAGTTGATGATTTTATAAAAAAAGGAAATTGTGTATACAATAAGTTTAAAAGAATTGAATGAAGTTTTGAATCTTGTCAAAAAAGCAAAGTATGCCAGGTTCACATGGTTTGACATATGCATTTTAAAGGAAAACAGGTGATGAAAGATAAACATTTTTTTAGAGGTGATGAATTTTTGGATCCAGACTGGTATAATGGATATGAAGCTATATAAAAAGGGGAGAAGTTGCTATATAAGAAGGGAGACAGGAAATAAATTAAGAATTTGAGACCTATAACCATAAATAATATGCACTATAAAATGATAAAAATATTGTAAATTAAATTAAGTAAAATTAATAAAATTGTAGATGAGGGGTATATGGTAAAGAACAACAGAACAGTAAAGACATTTTACCGATTGTAATGAAAATGGTGAATAGTATTTTGTATGAAAAAATGATGCTAGAATAATGGTATCTGATATTCAAAAAGGGTGTCATTCAAAATAATGAATATCTCAAAATACTGAATACAAGAATATAATACACTCAAAATATTGAAAATCAGATTTTGCCACTTCCCCACTGTTATGTTATGTAATTAGCTGGGGATGTTGTGAGTGCAGCCCTCACATACACACACACACATAGGGTGCAGGGTGGATTGCCTCTATATTGGACAGTTTCAAGATTTTGAATTTTCAATATTTTTGTAATCAGTATTTTAAATTACTCAGTATTTTGAATGCATTCTATTGAAAACTCAAATGACAATATGAATCATGTTAGCTTATCTGAAGTATTAGAACATTATGGTTTGCATGAAAATTGTATAAATTTGATTAAAACTATTTACAAGCATTCATTTAATAGAATTTTGGTGAATGGATGGTTCAGTAAAGAACTGTATGTGAAAAGTGGTATTAAACTGGGATGACCTTTAAGTGGGATCCAATTTATACTACTTACAAATGCAGTTATTAGGTTGTTAAAAAGGTGAAAGAAGGAATTTCCATGTTCAGAGACAAAATTTAAATACCTATGTATATGTCTTATGCTGATGACGTGGTTATTATTGTAAAGGATAGATTAGAGGTGGGATGTTGGAGATACAGAATTGTATGGATGAACATGATTTGATAATTTATTATGAAAAAGTAAAGGTTTTGGAGATATGGTAAAAAATGCAGGTCTCTATTTTTCTAAAGAAGAAATCCATGCATTAGGTATACATTTTGGAAAAGACCAATCAAATTTGATACAATAACATGGAACAAGTGCCTAAAGTGTATCAAGGTAGAATCATCAAGGCTGTGAAAAACAATTGCTCTAAGTTGGGGTGCACTAGTCACCCCTGACTCTGTTTGGGCATTTCCAGAGTCTGAGGAAGTCTGTGGTAATTGCCCTTGAACAAATCCATTAAAAGGGAAAGCCAACTTTACCTGGTCCAAAAGGGAGCCACCACAATGAACCTTTAGAAGTACCATGTATATCAGTGGAAAGGACAGAAATGCATAAAGTAACATCCTTGTCCAAGAGAGCAGGAATGCTTCTTCCCTCCAAGCATGGCTGCAAGGATGTCTCAAACAGAATTTTTCCAATTGCCCGTTTTTAAAAGAAGAAAGCAGATCTATTTGAGGTATTCCCCACATCAGGACCAAATCTGGGCTTTTTCTGCCCAAAGTTTCCACTTATGAGGATCCATCCAGTATCTGCTTGATCTGTCTGCCACTATGTTTTGCTCTGAATGGGTGTATGAGGCCTGAAGTATCAGACAATGCTCTAAGGCTAGCTTCCAGGCTATCAGTGCAACCAACAAAGAGGGTATGACCTTGTACTCCCTTGTTTGTTGAGGTACCACATGATTGTGGTTGCTGTGTCCAATAAAAGGGGACCTGGATACCATAAGTTGCGAAGAATTTTTAAAGTCTGAATCACTGCTAATACCTCTTTGATAATTATATGCTTTGTAACATTCAAAGGACCCCATTAGCCTTGCACTTGAACTCCCCTGTACACTGTTCTCCATGCAAAAGTTGATGAGTCTGTATAGACTGATTGAACTGGGGTCTGGAGGGAAAATTATAAGTCTGGACAGAGAGACATCTGTTCCCTCCACCATTGTAACTCTCATTTTGCAAAATCCTGCACTAGTACCTGGAACTCCAAGGGAAGCAGGTGCGTGGTCCAACATTTTTTTTAAGTACCATTGAATCTTTCTAATATGGAGTCTAGCCTGTGGTACCATGAAGATCACTGAAGCCATGAGGCCTAGAATTTTGAGAAACTCTATCAAGGAGACAGCTCCTTGAAGAGAGAAATCCTTGAAAATGTTCTGAACAATCATGAGTATGTCTTCTAGTATAAAAAACATACTTTTTCTGTGCCCAACAAACACCACAAGAAGACAATTTTTTGTGAGGGTGTAAGACAGGACATTTGTAGGTTCATCTTAAAGTTGGGAGCAAATGGCATGTGATGATAAGCATCTTCCAGATGTAAAGTCAACGTGAAACAGTGGTCTAGAAGAAGGGATAGGACTATTGGCAGGGTGAGTATTTTGAATTTGTTCACTTTCAGAAAGTTATTTAGGTATGCTAAATCTAACAAGTCTCTACTATAGCTGCTTTGTGGTTAACAAAATTATTCTGGTGCAAAATACTTTTTCTTTTTGTGGTGCAAAAGCTAGTTCTATAACCCCTGCTTGAAACTTGAGCTGGAACACCTGAGAGAACAGGTGTGTCTGGTCTGAAGGGTGTTGGGGGATTTCCCTAAGGGAGAATGATCTTTTGTCCAGTGTCAAGAGAAACGTCACTGCACTATTCTCAGCATCTACTTGACTGAGACTATTTGTTGCCAAGTTTTTGGGTTGACTGAAAGTCTGAGGGAAGGTAAAAGGGGAGGAGAAACAGGAAGAAGGGATAGGATGCCCTAATTCATGGTATAGTCATTCTTTAACATGGGGAAGATCTTTTTTGGGAAAGGGACCCCTTTTATTTGTTTTGGAAACATTATATTCCAGCCATTTCATCTTAGTATCCTGGCTGTTGTTAGGCTGTGATTTTTGTTCCAATGATAATGAAAAAAATAAAATGGTACATAACACTGGATAAACATCCAAAATCACAAAACAAATCCAATGAATAAAGCAATATAACCAGAGTGATAAGGATGAAATACAGCCGATGAACCATAAAGAAATGTTTATTGTTAAGTATGGTTTCAGTTTCGGATTGACTGGTACATTTAACATGGTCCCACATCTAGGTGATTTTAATAATATGCTTGAATAAAATGAGACTGCATGGATTATAAGACTTCATCCAGATAAACCCCATGGAGTTAATGCTGGTATGTCACTGAAGCCTTATTTACAAGCATGATCTATTAAATGAATATGTTTACATGTTTTTAGTTATGCTTATATATATTTTTTATTTGTATTTTAATAGTTTTTAACCATTTATATATTTGTATTTTATATGGTGTGCCTTTAAGACTCCAATTAGTTAAATAGATTTAAGTTGATTGGATGCTGTTTTAGTATTTAACAATCTAACAATCTAACAATAAAGATTCCTTTATGGTTCATCTGCTGTGTTTTGCCCTTATCACTCTGGTTATATTGGTTTATTCATGAGATTTTTGTTTGTTCTGTCCTTTAAAGTTGGATGCCTTGTTAGGGGAGAATCTGGGAATATAAAATATGCTAGATACACCATGCATCAATTTACATCTATCATATCATTGTTTGAGAATCTGGGTAACAGCAGGACCAAAAGCAAATTCAGAACTTAAAGAGGCATTCAGAATCTCATTTTTTAAATCCTCACAAAAAATCTGGTTATATAACCAAGCATACTTTCTCAATACAACAGAAGCAGCTGCATTTCTAGAAATAGTGTCCACACCTTCCAAGATACTCCTCAAAGAATGGTTTGAAACCATAGTCATATTAGAAACAATCTAATTCATATAACACTTATTCAGCAGGCAAAGATACAGAAAAATCACCTAAACTGGAAGCAGATGGCAAAATAAATTTCCACATGAAGTCCTGGTAAGTTAAAATTAAAAAAAAATAAATTATTAGACTGAGCCAACTGTTTTCTCTGAAATTCAAACCACTTCACAATTTTATCTGTTGGTGTAGCTTTAGAAAAAGCCAGCACTGTCTTGTTAGAATTGACAGGCTGAGAAACCACAGCTGGGTCAGCTGACAAAAGAGCAAAGGGGGTTGCAAGATCAGAGTACACATTGTATTTCCTCAAAGCCTTGTTAGTAACTGGTTTACTAGCTAAAGGGTTTAAGATGCAGTCTTATAGGCATCTTCTAAGGCCAATAACAGAGGAGAAAGAGCCAAAACATTTGGAATCTCACCCTCAAGAAGATTATAAACTGCCAATCTGGGCATAGCACCAGACTGCTTCCGATTAAATATATCATTAAACCTAGATAGCATCTGTGGTAAGGTTAATATGAGCTTAGGTTTTTGAAACTTCCAAGGAATCAGATTAGATGGACTCAGAATGTTCAGTACTGTGTCCATCACAGTTCCCATCAAAATCTGCAGCTCTGGACTGATCTCTAGATAAGATAGCCCCATAGTCATTCTGACTAGGAACATAGTCTCTGAGATTTACTGACTGTGCAACACTCTAAGAAACCACATCAGCCCTAAACATGGTAATAACCTGACTGTCTGCCATGTGGTAAAGCTTTTGTTTCTTCTTACTATGAACTACACTAGAGAAAAAATATCTGGGGATAGAGTATTATGTCTGGAAACAGGACTCTTACTCTTGACCTCTCCTGCAGTTAAAGGATTTGGTTCTTCTGTACCTAAACTAGGTACTGGAATAGCAGTAGAGAATGTGTCTGACCCCTGTACCATTGAGGGCTACAGGTTCACACCACAGGCTAATGGGGAAAAGGGAAAGTGGTATGCCAGATGGCTTAAGGCAACAATAGACTCATAAAATAGTGGCTGGGGCTTGTTTTTGTTGATTTTTTTTTATTTATTTTTAGGTGCAACTGAATTTGATGGGGGGGAATCTGCAACAGGATCCATTAAGTCATAGGAAAAAACACCAGCCAGAATAATACACGGATACTATTAAGAACTGACTGAGACAGCAGTAATAGAAAATATAAGCTATGTTCCCGCACAACAAATATGGATAAACTCTATAAAATATAAAAGAAACTGTTTAAATTGTGCTAAGCTTTGTGCTACAATCTGCACAGTATAGTAAACAGCACAAACACTGTGACAGTATAAAGTATAATTTACTTGTTCAAATAGTGACAAAAAAATCAAATATATATCCTTAAATCAGATAGAAACTTTTTACAACAGCATATATAAGCATTTAATTAGAGATTTCCCTGTCAGAAATGGAAAAAAAAATCTCTACAGAAAATGCAAAGAAAATAATTTGTGGGAACATCATGATTTAAGGATAAAAACAGCTGTAGCAGAATGAAATAAATTCTAAAGTTCATGTAAATAAAGAAAAAAGTGCAAAATGCAATGGTTTCCTGTCAGAACATATAAATAAAGTAGATAAACAATAGAAACCAGAGGCCTAATGTTCATCTGACACCAGAGAATCTTCATTTTCCCAGTACATGCCATATAACACTTTACACATACCCTTTAACTGCTTAAAAGCAGTATTCAACATACAAACAATACACTAGTAAGCTAGAATTCTCAGAGAAATTAGCAGAAGTTATAAATAGCAAGAACATAAAAATAAAATGTTAACCCACATCCTTTTTTTTAAATAAAGCAGAAACAAAACAAAAGTATATACTAAAAAAGAAGAAGGGAAGTTCCCGAAGGAATCCTATATGAGTCGCTGGAAGTTCTAATCCACCAATGCTGGCTGCTGAGGAGATTCAACTGTGTGAATCTTTCAGATGGCACTAAAGAATGAATAACTGATTCTGTAACAGGGGTTAAGCTTACTGTTTTGGGAGGTGCTTAGCCAATCTCCTATCACAGAAAGTCAGAGAAGGGGTTTCTGAGCTGTGGAGTTTCCCGTGTCGGATTTGTGCTGGTACAGAACCCATATGCCACTGAGGCAGTGTGAATGATGAACGTCTAGCTTTGTTTATCTTATACTTGCGAAATTCTGAATTTGAAATGAGTGTGTTCTGAGATATTTTAAGATAATTTCAAGTATTTTCAGAGTACAAAAGCTACAACAGTTCATTATGTGCCTGCACATTAATTAGTTCAATGATATCCATATTTATTGGCACTTGAAAAAATGAAGTATTTAGGCATAAGGTCTAAAAAGGACTCTGATGTGGCAGCTAAGATTATGTGGGAGGAAACCAGCAGAAAATGAGTTAAGAAAATGAGACTGGAAACTAATGGCCATTGACATGTACATTAAGATGCAGACAGTGAAAATATGTTAGATCATTTGGTCCTGTACAGAAGTGCAGCATATTTTTATTAGTCAGAGGAAATCTTACGAATGACAATAAAGAGTTGAATTCATTTGGAAAGGGTAAAAGGCAAGAGTTAAATGATATAAGCTGATTCTTCCTATTGAGCAGGGTGGTTAAGGACTACCTGATTTGAAGGGATACTTTAAAATTACACAATTGAGACTTTTTTATATATTACCTGCAGATGCCTATAGATCAAAGTGGATAAAGAAGATGAAAATTGAGTAAGGTGAAGTGCGACGGACGCAGGGAGATTAGACTTTTGGAAGCAATATTATGTGTGAATATATATCCATCCATTCACAATCCCCATATGACAGACATTATAAAGACCAATTCAGGAGAGCGGAAAAAGGATATTTTGCCAATAAGAATATATTTGACTGTGGGTACTGCATACACACAGGAGATGGCAAAAAAAAGTTGGAAAGGATAAGTGATAAAGTAGGAAGAAGCCTAGCAGGTGTCTTCCATATCAGAGGATGTTCCCAGAATATAGTCAGAGAGGGAAAAGCTGAATGTGTTACCAGCTCTAGTTTGGTTTTCTAGTGGAATGAAGAACAGAAGATGATATAAAAAAGGAAATAATTGGGAAGGCATGTAAAATGTTAATAATTATGAAAATAAATAAATCAGAGGGGAATCTCCCCATCCCACCTTAATAACAGGTGCTAACTCTAAACCTGCCACTTTCCCCAACCCTAACCCTACACCTTAGCTTAAATAAATAAATAAATAACTTCCAGTAGCACTGCCACTATTCAGACAAATTTGAGGCTAATGTTATGGCGGATTAGTGTGAAGCAATCTTTTGTAGGTTCAATATTTAGGGCATTTAATATTTTGTACTTTTGAGCTCATTAATGCTGCTATTTTATTTATTTATTTGACATTTGTTGACCAGGATAGTCCAACTGAGCTTGTTCCCTTTTTCAGTGGAGGCCCGGGGAGGAAAGCTCCACAGTACAAAGTATACAATAAGAAATCTCACAGTACAAATTAAGCAAGTAATACATTCACTGTACAGGTTATACAAATAAGAAAATAACAAGCAAGTAATTCATTCTCAGTACGGGTTATGTGAGTAAAATTATATTATGCACAAATAAAAGTTAATATAAAAAAAGGTCTAATAGATGAGCATTGCTGTACAAGAAAGGGATAATTTGGCAAATGAGGTAATTTTAACAGGAGGTAAGTATTGAGAACATGGGTAGCAACAAGAGTGGAAAATGCAGGAGAGTTCATAATATAGGTCTAAAAAGGTCGTTGTAGCAGTTAGTTTGGTGAGTTACAGTGTGAGGGAAAATGAGAGTAGGGGTGGAATAGAGAAAGGTGGTAGTGTCAGATATCTGGGGCAAGAAATTAGGAGGGAATAGAGAGAAGTAGTCGATAGTCAAAGTAAAGCACATGAAGTTAGAAAAGACAGAAAAATAATGCAATACAGGAAGAAGTAGGAAAGTGAGTGAGGGAGGGAGAAGAATAAAGTAGGAAAGAGGAAAATTTCAAGTGTGATGATTGCAATGACATCTCCAGTTGCTGTTTAGGTAATTTCTAAGAGGTTTCTTGAGATCTTGGGAATGGGTAATATTCTGAGGGTCAAGGGAACCTTATTCCATGAAAGAGCAGGAAGGTAGCTATAGAGGTTTTGTCCTAAAGATTTTTTAAGTTTATGACTCTGTAGAAGAAATTGTTCTGAGCTTCTGAGGGAGTGAGGTGGGTTATAGAGGGAGTCAAGGCAGGAAATGCTAGGGCAGGAGGAGGACTTGTCTAAGATGGTGTGGATAATGAGAAGCTGAGAATAAGAGTTGGTTAGAAAACTCAAACCAACTGAATGTACAGAGTGCGAGACAGTGGTGAGATTTTGGTGGTAGGTTAGCTGCAAATCTGACAACTTTGTTGTATGTGGTTTCAAGTTTGGATTGTAGACAGGACTGTAAGTTAGTAAGGATATGAGAACAGTAGAAGAGGTTAGAGAGAAGATAAGCCTGGGTAAGTGAAATTCTTGAGTTGGTGGTAAGGAACTTTTTGTTCTTGTATAGTAGGCCACATTTTTGGTGAGTTTTCTTAGTTGGTCATCAATAATTACTCCAAGGAGTTTTGTATGGGGTTCAGATCAGATAGTAGTGTTGTTAAGGGAGGAGAAGGTGAAAGCGGATTTAAGATGGTAGACAGATTTGGGTAGAAAAAGGAGTTTTGTTTTTTTTACGGTTTAGAATGAGTTGGTTGATAGGAAGCCAAGTTTCAGTGAAATTGAAGGAGGTTTGCATTAGGGTGACCAGGTCAGAGGGTTTGTCAGCAATGGTGATGATAGTGGAGTCATCCGCGTACCGTATGAGGTGTGACTGAGGGCAGGATGAGTGGAGTTGATTAGTAAAAATGTTGAAAAGAAGGGGTCCAAGAATCGAGTCTTGTGGTGCTCCCATTTTTTAAGGGGGAAAGAGCAGAGAGCCATTTGACAGCTTGCTATCTGTTAGTGAGGTATCTGAAAAAACAAGAGATAGTAGTAGGGAAGAGGTTGAATGAGAACGTTTGGAGAGAAGGATGGAATGGGAGACAGTGGCAAAGGCTTTTGAGAGATCTAAGAAAAGGCAGGAGACTAGTTTATTATTGTCAATGGCTAGAGAGATGGAGTTAGTAAAGGAAATGAGAAAAGTAGTGGTGCTGTTTTGGGGGAAGAAGCCATGCTGGGTAGGGGTGATAAGGTTTTCTTGAGTGAGATAAGACATGAGCTGCTTATGTACACAGTGCTCAAGAATTTTGGCGAGGGGAGAGAGTATGACAATTAGGCAATACTTAGAAAGTTCTACTGAGTTTCCACCTTTGTGGATAGGTATGGTGTGGATTTTTTTTCCAGACAGTTGAAACAGTGGATTCACTGATTGAGTAGTTAATGAGTATAGAGACTGGGTATGCTATGGAGTCAGCGGCAGCCATTAGGAAGAGAAATGGCAAGTTGTCAGCTGATTGGAATACGTTTTAAATTTGAGATGATTTTTATTGTACTGGTAGGTATGGGAGTTAGTGAGAGAGGGCAATTTTGTAGTTGGGGTGGTGGCTGGAGTTGAGAAATTGTTTGGGTTAGATGTTGGCATGAGTTTGCTCATGATATCTATGAAGTAGGTATTAAAGATGGAGGCAGTTCCCTTGGGTGAATTATTTGGGCAGGGGTTTTGTGTTGAGGGGTTTCTGGGGTGGAAAATTTGGTTGACTGTGTTCCAGAATTTTTTGGAATTTTTAGGTTATGTAGTTAGGGGTGTGTGATAGAAGTATTTTTTGTCAATGTTTATATGTTTTTTTTTAGCCAGGTTATAGAGTCCCCTATATTTTTGGAGGTCTAGGGGTGATTTTGTCTTTATCCAGAGTTTCCATGTGGAGTCTCTGTTTTGGATGAGGGATAGGGTTGATTTGATGAGCCAAGGAGAAGAACATGATTTCACTCTAACAGTCCGGGGGAGGGGGGGCTAGCTAGGGAATTTAGAGTGTTTAAGAAAGATAGAGATGAATTGAAGGACTGCATCATCAATGGCAGAGAGGTAGTTGTTGAGAGTCGCAGAGTTGAAGCTGGTTAGTTTAAAGCATTCCTTAAATTTATGAGGACAATGGAGGTTGGGGGAAAATCTTTGAATGCATATAGGGGAATGATCACTAATGGAGTCTGGCAGGGATGTGGGGGTGGTGGTTGAGGTTAGGATGGGAAGCAAGAATCCAGTCAGGGGTAGAACTGGTGTTTGTGGGTTGTGAAGAAAAGTGGGAGAGGAGATAAGTTGGGTATAGCCATAAAGGTGTATGCTGGTGGTTGAGGAATTGGAGGTGAGGGCCAGCCAACTGATAGTAACATCACCTAATTTGATAGTTTCATTAGGTATAGTGTCGGCTATCGAGTGAAGAATCTGTTCTGGTAAGGGAATGTTATCTCCTGGGAGTATATAGATAACAGCTATTGTTTTGGTTTTATGGCTGTTTCACTTACAATTAGCCAAGATGAGTTTGGCTGGGTGGAAAGGGGGGGGGGTTTGTAGGGGGGATAAGGTTAGGTAGTCTGAGTACATTATTGCTACACCACCTCCTTTTTTATGTGTTCTATCGTGGTATAAGATGCTGTAGCCAGGGAGGAGAAACTCTTTGTCAGTGTTATGAGGTTTCAAACATGTTTTAGAGAATATTGGGGGGTATTGAGCTATCCAAGAGTGAGATTCACTTGTTTTGTTGAGGATGCTATGTATGTTGATTGAGTAAAAGGAGAGATATTTGAGGCTGGGGTTTGATCCTTACGTGTGTGTGTGTGTGTGTGTGTGCATGTGTGTGCGTGTGTGTGCGTGTGTGTGTGTGTGTGTGTGTGTGTGTGTGTGTGTGTGTGTGTGTCAGGAAGAAGTAGAGAGGAGCACAGATAACTCGAATGTTGAGAATATCACAACAGGAGAGCCACATGGAAGTAACCATACACAGAACCTAGATGTGCATACATCAGAGGAAGCAGTGGTTAGGAGGAAGACTACACAATGTAATGGTCTACGTCCAGAACCCCTGAATAAGACATTGATGAATACCCCTTTCCCCATAGCACACAAACAACACACTGGGAGAACGAGATCCATGAGCAGGGGCAGACAGAAAAGAAAGGGATCTGGAGGGGAACAACAAGGACCCACCTTAAAAAGAATGTGGGAGAAATCGATTCGTTAGTGGTTAACCTTTCCAGTAGGATACTAACTGTGCATGAACAGGAAGTCTTGAACAAAGGGTTGAATTTCATACCCACTAAGAGAGGAAATATTGTAGACTACATAGTAGACTCCAAAATGTTTATAAGGAATGTACAATTGAGATTAGAATTCGGTAATACCAACACAGGACATAATACTGGGGAATTTAAACCCAACAGTGTGTATACTCCCCAACTACATCCCCTCCTTGATGTTTATTCCAGGATGATAGAAAATGATATATATAAACATTTTGAAGAATCACACGATATGAGACCAAAATGTAATTTAAACTACAAACAAAGGCAGGCACTTAAAGATTTGAGAAATGACAATAATGTGGTGATTAGGCCAGCAGATAAAGGAGGACCGATAGTATTAATGGATGCCACTGACTACAATAGGAGAATGTGTCTCCTTCTTGAGGATTCGTCCTCGTATTCTAAGATTGATATAGGATTTGTAAAGGACAAGGTTTTACAAATTTCCTATACATTAGATGAATTATTCGCATCTAATAACATAACTAAAGAAGTATATAATTATTTTAGAGTTCATAACCCCCTTATTCCCATCATACAAGGCCTACCTAAGGTTCATAAATCACACACAGAACCACCCATGAGACCGATTGTTGCAGGACAAGGGTGGGTGACTGAGCCTCTGTCCATTTTCATTGAGTACCATTTGAGACCCTTGGTCAATGACAATCAGAGTATTCTGAGGGATAGCAAACAATTTCTATTGGATTTATATTCATACATGAAGTGTGTAGATGACAATGCACCATACTTACTGGTTACATTAGATGTAGTGAGTCTTTTCACTGTGATCCCGAATGACTTAGGGATACAATATATTCAAGATTACCTAAAGGCACACTCTAATCTCACACATGAGAGAATAGACTTTCTTACTTTATTATTAGAAATTGTCTTAACCAACAACATTTTTATGTTTGGAGAGGCATTGTTTCTCCAAAAGGATGGCGTAGCTATGGGCACGTCTTGTGCAAATAGCTACGCCAACCTTGTCATGGCTCAATGGGAGGAGACTTTCCTTTTTGAATCTCCCTTATACAAGGAACATGTAGGCATCTATCGTAGATTCGTGGATGATTTGTTTTTCATTTGGAAAAGTGATGTAAATACACTTTTGAGATTCATAAATGATATGAATCATTCCACCAACTTTTTGAAATTCACCACCACATACTCATATGATCAAATCTCCTTTTTAGATGTCAACATTAATAGGCTCAGTAACGGGTTGTTGAACACCTCAGTGTATAGGAAATTGTGCCACAGGAATACTATACTACACAAGGGTAGCATGCATCCAAGGTACGTTTTTGATAATGTCATGAAAGGACAGGTGATCAGAGCATCTAGGTTGAACCCCACAGAAGAAGGCTATACCAAGGAATTAGTTGAATTAGGGAATAAGTTTGTGCAAAGAGGCTATGATATTGCTGATTTTGAACGTACTATATCAGATGTTGAAACCTTGAGAGAGACTAAAGCTAAACCATATTTTTCTGAACCCTCTCTAACTACAAACATGGACATAGGATCTAGACCTATGAACATCAGTAGAGCCTCCATGTTGTATACTAGAGATTCGACTAGTATTAGACATATCATGGAGAAACACTGGGATATTTTATCCCTAGATAAAGACATTAAGGATATAGTAGGACCTTGTTTAAAAGTAGTGTACAAGAACCAACCCAACTTACGTAGAATACTATGCAATCCCAGACATCAACATAATATTCACAAGGAACACACGAACAACAGTAACACGATGCCATGTGGAAAATGTAATCAGTGCACTCATATTAATGAGACCACAGTTTTTAATCACCCAATCACTGAACGGGTATATAACTTCCAGACGAACACTACATGTAATAGTGTGCACATTGTTTACATGGCCACTTGTGAGATATGCCCAGCATTTTATGTTGGGAAGACCAATAGGGCTCTGAAAGAACGTATTAGGGAGCATATCTACCACATCAGGGTAGGCTCTATGTTCAACGCATTAGCAAGACACAACAAGGAAAGAGGAACTAGCCATACCTTTAAGTTTTTTGTTATTCAGAAGATCATACCAGGTGTAAGAGGAGGAGACATTATTAACTATACTTTAGAGAATGAGATGAAGTGGATTATCAGACTCAGAGCTGACCACCATCCAGGCCTCAATGATAAGGTCCAAATTAAACCTTTTTTAAGAAAAAGGAGAATACGAGCTCCGAAACATTAATAATGTTTTTATGTTTTTAATCTCTTCCTGTGAGAGGATCACGGGCAATATTGGTCACTACCCTGTGTTCCCTCTTTTTCCTTGTTCATGACAATATGTATATGCACCTTTGTGACCGACTACATGTCATTTGCATAGAGGTGCCTCTCAAAAGAAAATGGTTTATATAAGGTTTATTAGGCTGTAGGATTCTCTTAGTGATCAGGCTATAGAGTATTCTCACATCAAGGTCCCTAGGTATTGTATGGTTTGCATCAACATCTCATACCTATACTCATCACACATTTTATCATTTTTATTATATATGTTTTATCATTCATTTTTTCTTTCCCCTTTTTTAATATCAGTTAGTAACAACATGAGTGTTTTTGGCATTTTCAGCATACTAACTTGTTGGCCATGTTAGTCATCATCCTTGTTTACCTGTACATGGTAACTTTTAAATGCATATTCTTGACTGACCATTAGTTATTAGCATAGAGAAACCTCTCATTGGTCACGGTTCATAGTAGGTTTGCTTGGCTGGATGATTCTCTCAGTGACAAGGCAATATGGCACCCTACTATTGAACTCCTTAGGTATCGCATTATCTGAATCCACACTCTTTTTTCTTCCTTTCATATAAGTTAGGAATATACGAGTGTTTTTGGTATTTTTAGTATACTAATTTTTTACTGTCTTCCCGCTTATGTCATGCTCTCCGAATTCCATTGACATTAGATTAGAATCAGACAAGCTTACAATGTATTTATAGGGTTTGCACCTGTCACAGTTCGGTTGTATTATTCATTTTTTTCCTTTAACCACAGTATATTTTGTGGATGCAATCCATGTTTCTATTGTAAATATTGCCATTTTGTAGTCCCCCATTTGCTACAATGAAGTTTTTCCTTACCAGGTTTCTATAGCACGATAGGTGAGGAATGTATATGTCTTGAGAACTCTTTAGAAAGGTATTTAAATGGTAGACGACGTAATCGCAGTTTTTATTACGTTGTCTTTAATAGCCTGTGCTTCTTTTATACTTTTCTTTATTATTCTTTATGCACTGTTGCACTTTTTGTAGATATTTATCATCTACTAGTTATATTAGGAGATGTACGTCTTATATTTGACTTAAAAGTCAGCTGCATGTTCTGTTTTGTTACCATAGAAATACGTGGTGACGTCATCACTACGCAAGGGTGCACGGCAGTCAGGAGCATTCACTGTAGTAGTCGCTACTTTGAGCAAGGATATTTCTTTCGATCTTTCTATGCTTGAATAATATCAGGTAACCACCTAAATGTGTTTCTAAATGTGTTGGCGAGAGCGCCTTATTCTTGGCATAAAGACTTGTACACATATAGATTTTTTAACGATCTTGCAGTAGCTTAATGCATTATTTTTAAAGATTCTGCAGTAGCTGAATGCATCCAATTTTATCTCCGATTTTAATGTATGAGATATCTCTCACACTGAATGATGTACATAATTTTTTGTGACTAATGAACTCTTATTCTGCGTTTTAAAGTATTTATGCTAGAGCAGGGATATTTCCGGTCCCAGTTATTTTATGTGATTTTGTGTTTTATGACACCTTGATGGTTTTAACCAATGAGCAGTCGCTCTATAGTATTTAAATGTTTGTTTCAAAATGTCTCATTGTTATACAGTCTGAGGAAGCCGAAAGGCGAAAGCGCTTACTGTGAATAAAAGGATTTTACTTTTTGTTACTACTGCATTTGGTGATTTTTCATCGCAGAAGTGAGAGCTGTGTTTGTGCATCCAGCACATCAGTATTGGATATTTTTGAACTTAACCGACTTGGCTGTCCCCCTTCACTTGAAGTGGTGAGCATATACTGAACCTAACCGAGACTTTAGAAAGTACTGTATTGCTGCCATAGTGTGTACCAGCAACCGTTGTTTATTAATAGACTGTACTATAATGTAATTGTGTTATCCACATTTACTTTAGTAGCTCAGCAGAAAACTGCAGACCATGGCTTCACCATAAATAGCCTCTTTAGATCATTAGTTATAGAAAGCCCTTCATCAGGAATACTTTTCTGACATCCACCAACTGGCATCCCAAGCACATCATCTCTTTTTTGTCTGGAGATTGATATACTCAGACACATAAACACTCACACAGATGGGCACACATACAAAGAATTATTTTACTGTGGTGTTTGTATTTTAATTTAGATTTTTGCAATGTTTCATTAATCTGGGGTGCATAATTTTTCATTGTGAAACATCTTGATTTCAGGAGAAATCATATTTCAGTGTTGATCCACTTCAAATGTATGAGCCTTACCAACAGGATGACAAACAAAAGTATTTGGTTAACTGTGTTTTCCGTTACTTTATTTTCTTTTGCAGAGCGTTTAGGTCCACTAGACCCCATAGCTCTGTTATTACTCTGTACTATGATGTAATATCACATAACAGGACATGCAGTGGATGTGCAGCTGACATCTTAGCCTGTCAATGGTTTGATAATGACAGGAGATCTAGAGTTCATATTCTTAAATGACATCATCACTACAACTGTTGCTTATGTTTCAGAGCTGGCACATCGTAATTTATATATCCTAGAGTGCTGAGTTCTTGGTGTGTGTGTGTTGTGGTGTGTGTTGTAAGTATCTGTCTGTGTGTTACTAGGTTAAGATTTATTAAATGGAGTTTGTACATCTGGAATAAGAGTACAAAGTGCTTTAATATTTTTTGCAGCTCTAGTGTGTGTCAGTTAATACCATTTCTGCATGTGTGTTTCATGAAAACATTTTAGGTCTGAAGTAAGAGAGTGTCTCCCAGTGGCTAAGGACAGTGTACCCAAGTCTGATTTATGTGGTAATGAGTGGGGATCTTAGTGGCACAGCAGATAACATTGTCACCTCACAGTAAAAGGTTCCTTGGTTCAATTCTCAGTTGAATTGTCTTCTGTGTAGAGTTTGTATGTCCTCCCTGTGTTCATGTAGGTTTCTTACAGTGCTCCAGTTTCCTCTCACATACTAAAGACATGTGGTAGGTGGATTGGACACTCTTAATTGGCCATAGGTGTGAGTGGGAGTGCTAGTGTGTGGTGTGGAAGACCTACAGAGGCAGGGCTAGCCACCTGGTGGTGTAAACCTTGGGTCTAGATAATTGTAACTCTTGAAGTGACAACCCGACCCCATGTGCAAAATGGGAAAAAGTGGCTTTGAATGGATGGATGGATGGATGGATGGATGGCTGGATGGATGGACTGGAGGTGTTTTGTGGGAACTCCACATGCAATTTTAATGCTAAATGGTTTGCTCAGCTGTCTGCAACTTGCAAGGCTCATGTAGGAAAGGTCCTTGAGGTTTGCCAGCTTTATACTTCACAGTATGCCATATTTAATTGATATCTTGAATGTTAGATAACCTGAAGTATACATAGAACTGTTAATCCAAACATATTCATTGAATTGGTGCAATGTTGACAGTTACAGTTTGATCTGAATGTAATCGGGACTGGTAGCTGGAATTAAACTGCTGTGATAGAACAAAGAGTTTATGTAAAAGACTAGAAATATAAATCTTATTGATATCCTAAATACAATTGATGAAACAGGGTTAAACTATTAATTTATTGTGAATTAATTTAAAGGAATAATGACACTGCAGAGCTAATCTGAACTCAATGATATAGCAGAATGAGAATATTTGCTATCACCTTAACTCATCTGCATACTAAAGAGATATGTCTTAAGGTTAAACTAAATTAATACATATCTTCACAGAAAAATTAACCAATTATTATATACCAAAATCTTTTATAAAACACATTAATCTGATAAATATTTATAACCCTAGTATAAATGAGTGAAGGCATCCTGCTGTACCTCATCCTTTCAACATTATGTTTTATTCTTTCTCTTAAACTTGTTAGTAATCATTCATTCCTAATTAGTTTGTAGCAAACTGTGACCTAAGCAAACTAAAGTTTATGTGTTTCAGTAAAATAAGATATTGGTGCCCTTGCTGGTCCTATAAGTTGTCGCACTGAAATGCAAGGTACCTCACTGCCATGTTCTTCTACTTAAAATGCTAATCTTTTTTTTTCATTTAGCTCACTTTGCTTCATAGGTTTATAGTTTAGTACTAAACTAACTGGCCTTGTGAGCCATTTTAAGCCTAGCCAATTATCCCTTGTGAGACTCAAACCCTGCATGTTGTGTTTGGAAGGCAAACACCTTAGCCATTAAGCCACCATCCCAACCCTAGTTTACAGGATCAGTGCTCTAAGTCCTGTGCTGCAAGGTTTCACTAAAGGTGTGTTATTTAAACTTCTAACTTCTTGCTAATGAACTTTTTCTAGAAGTACTATTGTCGAAAATTATTATTTTACTAGAAGGACAATACACAATTGCAACATGAACTGACTGCAGTTTGTCACTTATTTTTATGCAGATACTGACCACCAGCACCTGGTCCCATACATA
This sequence comes from Protopterus annectens, assembly GCF_019279795.1. NCBI lineage: Eukaryota > Metazoa > Chordata > Ceratodontiformes > Protopteridae > Protopterus > Protopterus annectens. The sequence continues at coordinate 117,238,112 of NC_056731.1, read as the reverse complement.
TATTCTCTACTATTGCAAAGTACCTATCTGGATAAAGGACAATGGAAATTAATTGAAGATAGTGTTTTCATGTTTGAGAGGTCCAAAAGGACCTCTTAAAGTAAGCCTCTAGGTGCTCAATAATTAAGTCAAACACCTCAAGTGTTCATCATAAACAGCAACACAGTATTGCTAACCACTGCTACCATAACAAGAAGTGCTTACAAAAAGTCTTTAATTTCCTTACTATCCCCTGGAAAACTCTGCCATGCATTGAGTTAGCTGGAAGCTCTTAACAGTTCTACCTCCCTTTCTTTTAAACAGTTGTTAGCTTACATAGCCTAACAGCAGTTATGTTGCATAAGTACATTCATTTGGCAGTGCTTCTAGCAGTCTCCCAAGTATTTAGTACTACTCTTTCTGTTTATTAATGAGTAGGCTATTGCCTTAAGCTCATTTCCAAGAGGTGATATGCACATCAGCAAATGCACTCACCTGAATGTGTTTGCCCACTAGAATTTATAAGTTAGAGCAGAAATCACACATTGTAGATTGTTTTTGTCCCTCCAAGACTTGGATGGCTAATCCCCCTCTAGTCAGCCATGCTATACACAGCTTCACTACACTTTCCACCTTACCCCTTTCCTCCCATCCCCATACCATTGCATCTATACCTATCTAGTCATTCCCATAGGTCAGTGCCATCAATCCCAAGCTATAACCTCTCTACTTCCACGACAGACATACCTATCTGCTCATTTTCTACCGACATGTAAAACACGTCTACTTATTTCCTCCCGTACTATACTCATAACACACCTGTCACGTACTTATCTCAACTTAACAATCATCCCTGCTGTCTCCTTTCACTAACAATATACCTCAGCTGTTTCAGACCCACCTTCCTACATTCTCTGTCTGCTCCATGCAACCACAGTCAGAAAACCTCTCAGTACATTGCTATTCTAAGATTTCCATAAGTCTCACTCTCTTTGTTTTCAACACCCATAACACTAACCCATGTAAATACTACCTTTCCTTACATAACAATCTGTTTAAGTACTATCACATTACAATCTCCCACTCTCATAACTATCATCCTATATAGCCCTGATACTTAACTCATTTGATATGTTTCCATTAAAGCTAATTTAACCATCCCTTATCCTCTCTCCAGCTCAAGGTTCATCTCTAACAAAATAATTAGTCACATCATTTTGTATCTCTCTTTCTCTGTATCTTGCATCTATCACCTTACCACTTACTCCTTCTATCAGACACTCTTACTCTCTAATAAATGTGCCCTTCTCTTGATACAGCATGATTCCACTTACTTCACCAATATAGCCACCTCCTTATACAACTGTAAACCAGTTGATTACAAAAGATTTCAAAAACCAAACATTCAGAAGAATAAATATACAAAGCAACACCTTTACTCACATTTTCTTTCCTTCCATTACCTTAATAAAATACAGTGCCACATACTTCAAAAATCAAGTCTCTCTTCCTCATAAAATCCTACACCATGGCTACCTCATTCTTTCTGCATGTAGGGACATCCACCCCCAGCCATGATCCCTCCACATTAAATATTAATCAAACTACCCATCCTTCTCCGAGTACATTGTCAGGTCTTAAGCTCATCAGTATAAATATCTGTAGCCTCTTCACTAAAATATCCAAATTCAGTGCATGGACTGCTACCTATAAACCTGACATATTATCTGCTACTGAAACCTGGTTAAGTCCATGTATTAAAGATGAAACAGTCCTACCCCAAAGTTACAATATCATTAAATCAGACAGAGCAAATAGGAGAGGGGAGGAACTATGGCTATCACATGTAGTAACTTGTTAATACTTTATACCTACCCCCGCATAGTACAGAAATTGGATCTATATTATTCTAGTGAAAGTGCATATGTGTGACTACATAAAAATCGACACAATGCATGAAAGCTAGAAATCAAAAATGGCGGCGAAATAGAATGTTTTCCTAGGGAAAAAACTCACGTGGCCATTCGCGGAAAAAAATTAAAATGCAACCATAAACAGGTGGGGGGCTTTGCCTCCCACACCCCCCCCCAACATGGGAGGCTGTGCCCCCCCACTCCTCCTAACTAAATATACCAACTCCAAGATTGCAGTATAGCGACAGAAAGAGCAACTCCAGGTAGTTGGCCAACTACCTCCTTGCCCTATGACAAATACATCGAAACGCTCAAATGCATTTTGATGTATTTGTGTCACTCTTTTCGCATTCGCTCAGAAGCACTTTCGTGCTTCTAATATAGACCCCATAAATTTGGCAAAGAAATACTAGTGACCTTTCTAAAACTTATTCTAAAAAAGTAACTCTGTTTAATTTCATCTACATACCACTAAATAACCCTATTCCACTACAGAAGACATCCTATCTTGAGCCATACAAAAAAAAAAAAAACATTCAGAAGAATATCATATAAGGCAATTTTAACCAAAAGTGGACCTTTGATTAAAGGTTAGCATCAACATGTTTAACTTCAACCAACTAGTTCAGTCACTCACCAGATTCAACAATAAAACCAACATGGATGCAGTCTTTGACTGGATACTAACTGGATGTTCCCAATAAAATTTCTCTTACAGTCAATGTCACAGATTCCCTAAGTGACCATAAGTCTGCTTATATAATGTATCACTAGTACAAAAATATCAGCCATACATGACCAACTCAGAATTCATTGAAATTGTAATGATACTTTGTTCATCACTTCCATCAACAAATTAATTCCTCCTCCCTAAAAATACTGATGATAAATCTAAGAGTAGGCCAATTTAATTCATACTTCCTTTGAATTCTGGACAATTACATGCCACTAAGACAGAGGATGGCCAAGTCCAACCCAACTTCTTGACTTACTAGTGATACCAAATGTTTCATTAAACAAAGATATAAAGCCTGGAAAAGTTGATGTAATATAAAACTCCAATCCACTTATCTTGTATACAGATAGTTGCAAAATCTCACCAAAGAAAAATGCAAAACAATAAATTACTTCACACAACTCCAGCAGTACCATCACAGGAATCCCATAAAATTAGTGGGCAACCATAAATAAGCTTTTAAACCTGGAAAAATAACCCAACCAAGCCCATTCCCAAATAAAACGGATATTAATACTACAGATAAATTCAACTCTCACTCTATTACATTCATCATCACTTGTAAAAATATGCCCAGTGACCCCATAAACACATTACAACTCACAGCCAACAATCCCAAAACATTTTCACTAGAACCAGCTGAGCTAATTCAGAGGCTTCTATCCATGCTTAAACCTACAATCTTTAAAGATGATCATCTTCTTGCTGTATGCTTAAAATTTGCTAACACCAGAGACTATCCTATATCCATTCTATGTGCAAGATCTATCTCTATGACCCTTGTTCACAAACTTCGGAAAATATATATTCATTCTTCCATCATGCAAAGGAGATAAATCAACAGAATCATCCAGTTAATGCTCAGCAGCAATACATTCCCCCCTCTCCAAACTCTTTTAATGCTGAATCCATTTTAAACTCCTAAAATGTGTGACTGCCAGTAATTCACTCTCTCTCTCTCTTGTCCATTACATTTACTGTGCATCTCATGGTACCACTACAACTCTTTTATCCTTTCATAACGCAGTCAAACAATATAGAAATGAAAGTCCACTAGTCTCATCTATTATCATGGATCTGTCAAAAGCATTTGACGCTATCTGCCAGCCAAAGTTATTATACTTTCTAGCCAACTTTGGCTTCTCTGCCTATACTCTGGACTATTTTAAGAATATCTATTAGAAAGAACTCAATGTATCAAATGATAAATGTCCTGCTCTTCTTTCATGCCTATTGCTTGAGATTTTCAGGGCTCAATTCTTGATCTCTTTTTGTAAACATACTCAATACTGCTGCTGGCTATGGCTCTCTTATCCAATATGAAGATGATTCTACTCTAATCTGTGATGCTTCTGACAAGCCCACTCTCCAGATTTTCACTCAGCAATCTTACTCCTCCATTAAAACCTTACTTACTCAATCCCACTTGCTTCTGAACCCAAGTAAAATCAAAATACCTCTGTTTACAATGAAACATAAGGGTGAAGAAACAGAAGTTTTAGAATAACATTCGAACAAAACACTACACCAGAATTACTTTCCAAACTAAATTACTAGGAGTTATCGTTGATGACATGCTAAGGTTTGACCTACACACTCAAACAAAATTAAAAAGATATATGTACCATCTGCATCTCTGCCCTACAATTCAAGGCTTTTACTTTTGCACTACTTTTTCAGTTATAAGTGGAAGCAGTACTAACCCCCTACTCCTTATCTAATCTTCTACCAAAGCAGAGTTTCAATTACATTTAATTATTTCAGACAAAGATAGTATTTACATTTCATTCACTCAATAATTTTCAACTATAACACCTCATCTCCCAAACATAACTCCAGAAAAACTAGATAATATCTCATTTAACCCCTTGTCCATACAGCCTAATATCTTGCACTCAATATTCTCCACTGATTTCAGAAAAATGGCTAACTGAAACACCAGTGTCACTTTTTAACCTTATAATTTACTTCTACATACTTACAGAGCATCTAATCTGTTTGTAAATAATTGAATGCTCTTTTTGTGCTTTATAAAATGTCCTCTAATGACTGATTTCACTGACTGTAAAATTATCTGAAATTTTAACTTTGTGTAAATATTTAGGAGTGTTGTCATTATGTATATTGACTTTAATACAAGTTGTTTCCTCACAGCAAGAGGCTCTCCCGTTCGATTCACAGCTAGAGTGTCTTCTGTGTGGAGTCTGCATGTCCTCCCCGCAGTCGAGTGGCATTCAAAAGACATGCGTAGAATGGGAGTGCCTTCGCTGAAGGTTGGGCATCGAGCTGACACCTCGGCACCCGTAAAAAAATCTACTGCCAATCATTAGCGAACCGGTGTTCCATTGTGGCGACCCCCTAACTGGGAAAAGCCGAAAGAAGAACAAGTTGAAATATATACCTTTGCTGTATCTCCACATGCACAGACTACCAGAATAACATGCCACCATGAAGTAAGTAAGGGGGATAGACTAAAGACATTAGGATGCACAGAGTTCATTGCAGAATGTACAAATACTTTCAACCAGTAGAAGTTGAACACTAAAATTGCCATGGTAACTGACCATTTGCTGGTCTTTGTGGTATGGTAATAGCATTCAGTCCTAGCAGAAACATAGATAATTGGACCCCAAGATTATTAATCTTTTCAGAAATAAAAAAGCAGGCAGTATAGAGAACTGTGTAATGTAAGAGTTGAGTCCAGTCTTTTGAGAAGTAAAACATCTGAAGAATTTGTTGAATTGCTAAAGGCAATGAACAGATTTCTTAACAAGGGTTCAATTTTTGATTCATAGAGCTCCATAAAATTAGTCAGTTAACTGAATATTAACCATTTGTATAGGAATCTTTAAGCCAAAGATATGTTATATATGAAAGTTCGCTACTGTTACCATAAACAAGTTTAATACTTCCTACTTAGCTATGTGTTAACATTGCCCTGAGTTCCAGGCTAGTTTTGCTTAACTGGTAGTGTAGTGTCTTCTTGTTACTAAATATTGAGAAAGACTAAGACACCTGATAAATAAGGTATTGACAACCAAAGTTCCTTTTGAGACAGACAAATTAATAGTCTAGATAGGTCCAGAGGCACATAATTCTGGAGATCAGGAAGTCATTGTTTCCATTTGTCATTCCTGTTATGAATAATATTAGTTATCAGCATCAGTGGATGCTGATTTTATCATTGAACTTTAAATGTCCTTACTAGTTATGTGTGAAAATACCAAAGTGCTACTGGGAATGTGAAACTTTATTTGATGGGTTGTGATGTATCTAATGATTGTAGATACAGAAGTATTCTCAATGCATACATTTGAGATTGCTGTACATGAGAAGGCATGATAAATGCAATTTCAAGGTTTTAACTTTTACTTAATTATAAAAAATACGCACAAATACAATGACGGTATCCCACTCTTATACATAACATCTTAATAGATGTTATATTTAAACATATTGTTTTATGACTATGTTTAAGGTTTATTTATAAGTTGTCCAGGCAGTTTATACATCTTCAGAAAGATTTTAGGAACCATTCAACCATACGTGAACATTCTTCAGATAAAAGTCCATAAAAGCCTTTAATACTGCCACTTTTTATAATTCACTACTCTTAAACTTAAACCATATCTGACATACTAGTCATAAAAAGTCAGTAGCTCTTCATATTTTCCTCTTGATTCCTAATATTTGGTTAAACTTCCAAGTTCCGGTTTTGGAATGGGAGAGAAAACTGTAAAAATGCATGGTATACAAGTTATTGCATACCATAAAACTGTGTTGCATTAGCTTCAGTTTTAGTAAACAATAAAGTGAACCCCATGCTTCATTTGCAAATCAGGCAAGGATGATTATCATCACCAGTCCATTTTATTAGACCTGTTTTACCACAGCTTTTTGCTGTTAGAGACATTTAGCAGGTTGGGGTTAAGCCAGCACAATGGATCAGTTTAGTTCAAAAATGGATTTGCAAACAGAGGTAGATATCTATCTATCCAAATCTTTATCTATCTATCCATGCACCTATGATTAGTACTGACATGTACACAGATATATAACGTCATAGCAGGAGAAAATGCTTCTTACTCAACACCAGAATTCCAAAATGATTACATTGTTTCTGTTTCTGATGAACTAGTACTATAAATTATTTAGCTTCTTTAGCTATTTAAATTTTCTGAACATCTTACATTTGAACAACAGTATTTTTAACTGGTTTGAAAGTGCAATTCTTAGTGGAAAAATAGAATGCATTCAGTTCTGAAACATCCTTTTTAACTCCAAAATGTGTACTGAAGTATTGCTAGCTACTGTTATAAATCCATTCAAGTTGCTAAATCCTTAAGGCATTGGTTTCTTAGCTTTCTAACTAGAAGGGCTGCCTTTAGCAGGACATTTGCAGATTGTTTATTTATGAGAATAACAGAAACGAATGGCATGGTACACCCAGCTGCATCTTGGACCTTGTCATGTGAGACCTTGCTCTGCATAATATTTTGTAGTGTTATTCGAGACAGGTCTACATAAACTCCAAATCATGCAAATTTTCCTAATATTTACTTCATGGTGTTAGAGTCTATAACTTGTCTAAAATAAAATTTCAGAAATGAACTACTAAGGGCAAAAGGCAACACATTTTGCAATTGTACCAATGATCAGAATTATGTGTGGCTTTCAAGCTGCAGTACTATGTTTTTTATCTTTCTGCTTAGGTCCTTAGCACAGGCTACCTCAGTTAAAATTTCCTTCATTTTAGCTCCCCATTTAACTCTTCTTGATCTTGTCAGTCATGAGCCGAGTAATATACATAAATGCACATCGATACCAGCACTACACCAAAAGAGCCATAGCCTGGATTTGTGACACTCTGTGCAGTTTGTTAATCTGGCGCCCCTCTAAACTCTAAGTTGAGGACCAAAAAGAAAGATCCTCTCCTCTGAGGTGATGACCGGTGCAGTGCTGAAGTACTTCAGCCCTGTCTATAAATGCTGTATCAGCACTCATTTCTGAATGCTGATACTGTACTAACGACCAAATGGCATCTGCTCATCATACCCATAATACCTGGCCTTGTGTGAGCAAATACATTCTATGAGGAAGTTTATGGTTACTGCCCGTGGTAATTTTCAATGGATAACCAGTAGTGTCTTGGCTAAAAGAAAGTTACCAGAAATAACTTTGGAGAGCCCTTCTGAATCTTTAAAAGAAGTCTGGTTATCAAAGGAGAGGGTGAAAATGCTTACAGCAACTTTCCGACTTTGGGAAAGAAAACACACCTGTCTTGCTCATCTTTTCTCAAGAAATCCTAATGAAGAATTTATTGAGTTATCTGTTGTGAACTGAGTTGAATTTGAGGAGTTCCAAACAGTTATATTATGTCCTGGAAGACCCACAGGGTATAATTTCCATTCATGTGGTCTGTCATGGATATTCTCAATGTGTTTGGTACAATGTTCTGCTGTAATGGAATGTAAAAAAGCTGAAGGGATAGATTGTGCTGAGTTGCAGTTTGCCAGACTAATATGCTTATTCTGCATAAAGGACATGACCTAGTTCCTCTTTGTTTGTTTATATACAACATCACAGTGGTGCTGTCTGTGATCACTTTCCATCACTAATGTGTTTTAACTCACCTTTGCCAGATAGTCTAATATAACATTTACCACTTAAATATTTTGTGCTGTCCCACTGAATTACAATTTCCTGGAGCAAAGGCAGTGAGTGACAGCATCAACAGTTGCCAAGAGCATCAGTCTAAATCAAATATTGATTTTTCCAAATGATAAGGACCTAAGGACATGCACTATCATAGCTCCTGCATGAAGAGGGAGGAACAGGTCTGCCTAGATAAAGTTCTAGGCTCAGATAATGCTTTCACTTTATGCCTTCATGGGATATTGCAATTTGACCAGAGAGTACATATTTGAAAATTAAACACTGATATAAAGCTGACATGGCAACAAGCTAAATAAATGTACATTATAGTTTATTTGCTATTACATGTTACATAATGTGCAAAAAAAATTTTTTCAGTGAAAAATAAACTGCAAGAATTTCACCAATGAGCTTAAAAAAGATAGTATTTTCTACTTCATCAGAAAAAAATTGCACAATGTAACTTTTTAGAGAGATCATACCTTGTTTCCATTATTTTTAAGAGTACTGGCCAATATACAGCACTCTAGTCAAGGTAATGGTTGTTCTATTGGTTCTTTTATTAACAGTGGCAGTTGTGCTGTTGGTAAAGTTAAACTTACCATATCAGATGTTCAAATGATCACTGCTGCAATAGCCTTAGCTATATGGGTGATATTCTGTCAAGGATATAACAGCCAACCTGCTTCAAAACCTTCAGGACACCTTCCACGCACCCAGATTGTCAAACAGCTTGCACTGAGCTGACTAAAGGACATGTTTGGGCACAAAGCCCTTCACAGCTTACCTGTCAGCAGAGAGGCAGAGAAACAGAAAGCTAGGGAGAGAGTTAGAGAGGGAGGCAGAGCCTTGAAAGGACAATGCTAGGTACAACAACAGCAACAAATAAATGTCCACATCCTGACATAAAAAGCACACAAATAAACAGGGTGATGGAGCAGCTGTGCAACAGTGATCATTTGAATGTCTACCATTATAGAAAGTTCCACTTACATAACTGTACTGTATTCATTATATTGATTCATGATGCAGTAGCCTTAGCTACATGGTTAGAGTAATATAGCTAACTGCATTTGGGAAGTAGAAGGTGAAGAGTCCAACAGCCCCTGGAGAATGGCCCTAGCAATGCTTGATCTGGGCCTAGAGAAGTAATCAAGCTTATAGTGCTTTATAAAAGTATGTACAGAGGACAAATTAGCAACCTCTAAAATCAAGCCAAGGCCCTGGTAGAGTGGGCCTTGACCCTGCCTGGAATGGCTTTGCTATGGTGAAAATAGCAAAAGGGAGACAACCATTAAGAAATAGTCTGCTTTGACACACTTTGTCTCTTCTTCTTACCCTCACAAGAAATGAACACTTGATCTGAAAATCTGAAAGATTTAGTTCTGTCAAGATAGTACCTAAGTTATCTGTAGACATCCAAGGTATGAATTATCCTTTCTTGCTCAGTTTTAGGCTCAGGAAAGAAAATGAGGAAATGGATAGTTTGGCTTAAAGTAAACTTGGGTACCACTCTAGGTATAAAAGAAGGATTAGTTGTCAAAGAAACCCCATCCATATGTAAAATGAGATAGGGTTAACTCACCAGAAGAGTTTGCAACTCAGATACCCTTCTTGCAGAGTTCAGAGTGATCAATACAATTATTTTCCATTTTAAAAATCTCAAGTCAGTCAGATTAGGTGATACAAAGGGAGCAAGTGTTAGCTTCTCTAACAAAAATTAAGATCCAAAGGAAGGGCTACAGGTTTTCTTGGAGACCTCTTATGCAAAACCCCTTTCAAGAACATTTTGACATGAGACTGCATTGAAAGATTAGGATCCATGGGCAGGCATTGTGAAATGGCTGATAAATTAATGCTGATAGATAAATAAAAAGGCAGACAATAACCCCCACAAATATTCTAAAATCAGAAAACAACTAGCCATGAGTGGTTGTTGGTTTTCCATTTTCTAATATATGGTTTTCTAGTAGAAGGATTTCTTGACTCTATTAGTATCTGCTGCATTCCCTCAATAAACAGGTGTCTAAATGGAATTAAACCCTGTCATCCAGGCAGTTAACTGAAGATGGTTGATATCAGGATGTATCAAACGCCCTGTTCTTATGTGAACGTAGATTCACTGTGTGAGGAAGCTTGTGGTAATTGCCACTGGCCATTTCCAAAAGAAAGGAAAACCACTATAGCCTGGGCAGAAGGGAGTTACCCCAATGATTTTGGGGGATTCGATCTGAATCTTCAGAAGTACCCTGGATATTAATGGAAAGAGTGAAAAAGAATACATGAACATTCCTGTCCAAGGAAAAGAAAAGGCATCTGTATTACAGGCCTTCTTGCATGGAGTAATAGCACAGAATCTTCATAGGTTCATAAGTATTTACTAAGCTAACGACTACAAGGGCCTTTTTAAGTCTATCCATGCAACCCAAATCTTTGAAAAGTTCTGGTACCCTTGATAAATGTAAGTAGGAGCTAGGAAGATGAAACATTTACATGCAGGACATGGGAGATGAACCATTTACAGGCTGCCTGTGTCCATTAAAGGCATATGTGCAAAAACAGGGATGAATTCCCTGTTCCCCGTCCAATTGACCAAGTTACATGTGAAGTGGGCTAGGAAGAAACTCTGCTTCACATTGATGGGGAGCCTGTTCCAGAGAAGGGGTAGTCTCTAGGATACATGCCTGTCTCTCCAGCAGCTCCTATTTATATCACAGACAAGGTTTACTCTTTAGAATTGGTAATTCTAATGATTTTTGATTTGCATATATGCAGGAGGTCCATCAGAGTGGGGTCGGACAATGCATTGTATGCCAGCCATGCATCTCCCCTCAACAGCCTGTAGGAGACAGAATACAAGTATAGGGCTCTGAAGTGGTCTGCATAGGACATGTTACTTATGCCATGTATTCTTTTAGTGAGGAACCTCTGTGGACATTCCAGTTGTTGGATATGCCTGGTTAGGTACATACCAAAGGGGGCACTGCACTCAATGACATTTCTGATGGATGCCAAATACAGTGGAACAATGATTTACTTGGACCTAGATGCCATACCTTTGTTTATAAGTTCCACAACATAGAATGATTTCCTCACTACTGTAGACACATGATGATCAAAGGCTAAATTACTGTCTATATGTGTCCCCAAGTCCCTGACTACTGAGTCAACTGTTAGCGGTGTGCTGTCAATATGATAGTTATCACAGGTGGATGACTTCCTGAAGGATACTATTATGCATTTTTTGGCATATAGTTTTGCTCTGACATTGTTTGTCTGTGTCATCCCTTCCTGGAGAACATTTGTGTCAGTGGGGGTTTTAATGACAGCTCCTAATTTGCAATCATCTGCAAATTTAGTCAGCCAGAGGCCATTGATATTGGCCTTGACTTCAGAGAGATAAGTGCCCAAAACAGAGCAGTCCCAAGACCAATCCCTGTGGGAGTCCACTTTTGACTAGCTACTTTGTAGAGATGGACTCCATAATTCTAACTTCCTGGGTCCTGTCTGTGAGTCAGCTGGCTATCCACCTAATGACATAAGGGTCTCTACCTAACCTCTTGCATTTGTTAACAATGCCTGAGTGGGGTATTGTGTCAAATGCCTTGGTTAGGTCAAATTAGGCAGTGTGAACTATTGTATCCTCATCCATTGCTTTGATGACCTTCTCAAAGAAGTCCACCAGGGTGATTAGCCATGACCTTCACTTGATGAAACCAAACTGGGTTTGGTCCATTGTCTGGAGGTTTCCTGTGTTGTTATCGATCATTTCCATAACAATTCTTTCCATGGCTTTACATATGAGACTAGTGAGACTTGTGTTTGTGTAGTTTCCAGGGTCTGTAGATGGCTCACCTTTGTGCAGCGGGATGACTGTTGCTATTCTCAATTCATGAGGCACAAAGCCTGTTTAGATTTAAATAGCAGTTCTATAGGGCCTGATATGTCACATTTCATGCTATGTAGCAGGCATCCTTGGATATATTCTGGGCCCATTGATGCAGTGCTCCTGGCCTTAAAGACAGCATTAAAGACCTGCTTGCTAGTGATTCCGATGGGAGTTATATTTGATGGTATTTCCTGAGGGAAGATTGAGGGGTAGAAAAGGGTAAAGCTGGAGATGAATTTGACAGTCAGGAGGTTTGCTATAACTTCTAGCTCAGTACAGTTGGCTCCATTTACAATGAGTTCTGCACACAAATGGGTATTTTCTTTGAGGTTGTGGACATTGCTAAAGAATGCCTTCTGGTTGTCCTTGGCCTGAGAGGCCAAATTTGCCTCAAATTTGGCTTTGGTAAACTTTCTTTGTCCTCTGAGTAGTTTTTTTCAGTTTGCTGTGAGTGCTTTTATCCTGCTGGGTGCTGCACCACCTAAATGTTGCCTTGATTTTCTTCTTTCTGTTATACAGCCTATTGATGTTGTGATTCCACCAGGATGGCTTGTTTTTTGGGTTAGTTCTGCACTTCTTGGTGAGTACAGCTGCCTCTATCCAGCTATTAACATGTTTTTATAGGGTTTTTCTGAACAGTTCTGTGTAGGCAGCAGAGTTCTCAGGGATTATGGGGGCTTAAAATTTTGCCAGATTATCACTTAATTGTAGGAAACTTGTCTTAGAGTAGTTCCTGAATATTCCAGTGTTAGTTGTGGTTCCAGGTTTTATTTTGACTTCATAGGAGACCATTTTGTGGTCTGACCTTACCAGAGAAGATATTGCACTGTGGGGTGTGCTGCACCCCATAGTAGTGAGGACCAGATTCTGTATGCTTTCACCCCTGGTTGGTGTATTGACAATTTGGTCCATGGAGTTTGTGTTTACAAAATCCAGAAATCCCTGTGCCTGTACGCTTGGTATTGTATATGATTCCCATTTAGTAGTTGAGCTAATAAAAGTAGCCCATGAATATGGTATTGGGTTGGATGGTGAGTGTTTCCAATAAGTTTAAATAAATGGTATGGGTTTCCTGGGTCATAGGTGGGGACCTATAGCTTGCAAGGAAGTGGTAATGGATTTTGCCTATGGTGATCTAAACATGAAGAAGCTTGAGTGCATTGTCCTGTTTGACCAGCTTTGAGGTATATTTATTTTTGATGAAAATTGAGACAACTCCATTGTTAGTCCCTGTCTGGGTAGTAGCTGGTCGAAGTGTGTGGAAGACATTAAAATGTTGCACTGTCGGTGTGCTCTTCATGGCTATAAACCATGTCTTAGTGACCGCAAAGACATCAGCATTCTCTAGGGTGAAAAGTGCTCCTAGGGAGTGGAGGTTTTTTTTTTTTTTTTGTTTAGACTCCTAGCACTAAGCAGTAACACCTTTAGGTTTTCTTGCTTTTGATTAGTTATGTTGTAAGAACTTCCAGTCTGGCATTGCCTAAAAAAGGCACTATGGGGAGGATAATGTTTTAGGTAATATTCAAAATCCTAGAGGGGGGAGGTGAAGACCATCCCTGCAAAAGCAGAGTGGTCTGTTGACCACCTCTTTCCATGCTGACAAATATTGCATCCTATTAGAATGACACCAGAAACTAAGCCAGTTATTGTTTGTATTGTGTCATCTTCCTTGGAGAAGGTAAAATGCTGTTCAGTGCTCGGCTCATACCACGCTGGGACGCATATTCCAAGACCTCATTGATGTCTCTCATCATATAGTCTAGGGAGGTATGTCTTGGGCCATTTACACCCATATGGACTATGACTGAATCATGAAATTTCTTGAGGTCCGATAACCTGAGTACATGTGTTATGTGGTGGAGCCTGGCCCCTGTTAAGTTTTATGGAATATAGTTGTATGGAAAAATAAATTTAAATAGTTGAATGGGGAGTGATTTCACAAAATGATCATTTTTGTGCTTACTCATAATAGACAATGAAAGAGGAAAAGAGAGGAGATGTGTGGTCAAATTAACATAAGGGACAGGCAACCAGAAACACAGCTGAGTTTAAAAACACAAAAGTGCCAGGGTAGGAGGGTGGAAAAAACTTAATTTCTGTGGACACAACAAACACAGTTGTGATCTCTTTCCTAGTTTAAATATGCAATTAAAAGCATAAGGCAAGTAAAACACAGTGTAAAGAAAATAAATTACAATACACAACAATAGAATAAGGCAATAAAGCAATACAAAATACCAGAAAGCAAAAACAAATTAACCTTCCCCTCACAGCAAGTTGTGGCAGAGTTTGGGTGAGCATTTTCAGTAAAACCAGTTGATTGTTCTGAGATGAGGCAAAGAAGTTCACCTGAGGAGCTCCCCACAGATGGATCAAAATTTGGAAGATTTCCAATCTAGTTTCTATTTCTGAGGGTCTGCTGTGGTCCTGCTCAGCTTCTGTGCCACACAATTTTGCTCTTTCAGAATGCATCATGCCTGTAGAGTGAGACTGTGCTATATCCCAAACTAACATGGCTAGTCTGCAAAGGTGGCATGTCATGGTTCCCCCTTGCCTGTTGATGTAACACATGACTGTGGTATTGTCTTGTAATTAATTGAAGAGGTCCCAGGGATCAAAGATGGTTCAGAGAGTTGAGTTGTTTGATCAGGGCAGGTATCTCATTGATACTGATGTGCTTGTGTCTGCCCTTGGTGTCCCACACTCCCTGCACTTTCACCCCTCCTGAAACTGCTCCCCAAGCAAAGTTCAAAGCATCTGTGGTGACTGACTGCTTTGAAGCAGGTAGGGAGAAGAGAAGACCTGGATTTAAGGATATATGTTATCTCCAACAAATTATTTCTCTTCTAATAAACTCCAACACTAAGATTTGAAAAGATAAAGGGTACCGATGCTGGGACCAAAGAGATTTCAGACACCACTGCATCTTTTTTCATGTGCAGTCTTACCAAGGATATCTTGAAAATCTTATATGCCATGAGATCCAAAATCCTAAAACATCCTCTCACATTGATAAAAGTCTGAGTCAAAAACATTAGAAATAGATCTAAAATAAAGATCTATTTTTCCCACAGAAGAAAAGCTCTTTGAACTAAAATGCCTAGTTGGCATTCCAAGAACACAATCTTGTGTGAGGGAGTCAAGGAAGCCTTTCAAATTTTCTGTTTTCCCAGCTTGTGTAAGAAATCTCAACAGGGATTCCTGAGACTTTAAAAAAAGACTCTGCAAAGATAAGCAAATCATCTAAGTGTAGAATATGAGCTATAACTAGAGCTAGATGCTTTGCAAATACTCTTGGTGTAGTGGATAGTCCAAATGGTAAGACAGAGAACTGAAACTGTGATCCAGATACACAAAACCTTAAGAAACATCAGAAGTCTGGATACACATGGATGTGATGATAAACATCTTTTAAGTCTAGTGTATCAAGAGACTTGAAAGAGAAAGAAGAGGTAATAGGCATTTATTTGGTACTAAAACATCGTTCAATAAAAACCCTCCCCTCTCTGGGAAGGAGGAACTGGTTCTATCAATTCTTAGGACAGCATGTGCTGAAAAACAGGTAGAAACAAAAGAATAGTCTGATCTTCAGGATGAGCAATAACCCCCCCCCCCCCCCAGAAAGGAGGAAGTTTCTCCCACTGCGATCTGTAACCCTGATAAATGACTTTGAGTACCCATTTGTCTGAAACAATCTGTTGCCAAACAGAAAAATAGAGATTCAGACTTTGTGAAAGAAATAAGGTGCCAGTGTGTAAGGGTGTCACAAGATCTCTTGAATAGTCATTCACACCTGTTGGATTGTCTTTAGTTTTTAGAGCTTTGAGACTTAATTTTGAACTCTTCTTGTCATTTATTATAAAAGATCTGTTTACCTGAATTTTGTTGAGGCTGTTTATTCCGTCTTTGCCAAAATTAGATGAGGACATAAAAAAATCTCTTGGACAATTTGGCAAATGGTGGGCTGAAAAATCTTAGAGATTTCCTTGATCACCTTGGCTCTTTCATTACTCTTTTTGATCACCTCTGCAGCAGACGGACCAACACTAAATCTCTATCCAAGGGAGAATTTAAAATCTCAGTTTTATCATCATCAGGGAGGTTTTGAGAATGCAGTCATGCAAACCTCTCCAAAACAGTATAACTGGCCATAGCCCTGGAAGAAGTATTAACAGAGTCACATACACACACACACACACACACACACACACACACACACACACACACACACACACACACACACACACACACACACACACATACACACACAAACACACATGTAGTGACCTGTGCAATAGAAGAAACTAAGTTATGTAAAGCAGATTTTCCCTTACAAGAAGAAACGTCTGAAAAAAAAAATTCCTAATACTTTCACAATTTGTCAGAACAAACTTTAACTTATAACCCTGACAATTCACATTTCTGAAAATCAAAGTTGCAGAAGTATACATTTTTTTTCTCATACAAATCAATAATTTTTTCAGCCTTACCAGAAAGAGTAGGATTGAAATTAACTAAGTGCTTAGCAGCAGTGGGATCAACTAAAGCTATAGTGGCTGGGCCAGGTTTGGAAACAGTGTATAAAAATGTAAAAGCCTGAGGAACTTGATACATTCTATCTGCCTTTTTAGGGGCAGCTGTCTGACTGTCAGGAAAATTGAAGGCAAGAATATACACATCCTCTAAAGCAGAAAGAAAAGAAGGAATGGGTGTAGGTTCTGAAAAATCTTCTGTAATAGCTTATTTTTTTCCTAAGGTAATGAGAAATCTCACTGATTTCCACCAAAAACATTGGTATACTCTTGCAATAGTCTCAGAGAAAGAGAAACCTTCAGAGGGAGAATCAGAAATTGAGCTCTTCTCTGAGTCTGAATCAGAAATCTTAGGAAAAAAATAAGTATCCATCCCTGCATCTTCCTGTTTAGATTTAGAATCTTGAATATTTTCAGGAAAAGGGGAATTATCTTTCTTTTACTGGAAACAACTTTACAAGAAAGAAAAATAGCCTGAAGTAAACCCTGGGCCAGGCCCAGTAAAGTACTCCTATCCAAAGAAATTTGAGAAGTAGTAAATACAGATTGGTGCTCTGTTTCTTTTAGACAAAAAAATGGGGCCAACAGTGTTATTACTGGCAGCACCTGCTTCCCCAGGGATCGGCAGTGCAATCTGACTGAACAGGGAAAACTTCCCTGCTCCCTCTCCCAGGACTGAAAAGACTATCTCTCCCTTGCCCAATGAGGGGACCTTAATAGCCACAAAGGATGTGGCTAACCCCCAGTCCATAGTGGCTGTAGGTGGTACACCAGAGGGATCTGGGATAAAAGATGAGTGGTCTGAGGTAAAACAAATGGGCACAGCAGACTCACCCATCTGCAGCTGTGGCAAATTGCTAGCCTGCTGAGATGACAAAGGCTGTTTTCTTAATTTTGTCTTTTTGTGGCTGGAAGAAGGGCCAACCAGTGGACCAGTAGTTTGTTCCGTGGTCAAGCCAAAACTGGTGCCTCTTTCCCGGGGAAGAGGAATGCAATTGCCGGTCAACACTACCAGTACATAACAGTTTTTTGTTTTGTTTTTTTTTATAGAAAAAGTATTATAAATACACTGTAAACACTATGCCTGTCCCAACAAAGAAAAATAAACACAGTTTCTGCTCAGAAAAAAATGTTTTTAGTTACCTTACACTATTTTTAAAATGACAGGAAAAAACGGGTGATCCATTTAAAAGTTCATTATAGTCTTGAGATAGTCTATTAAAACAACACTTCCAGCTTTAAAATTACTTTCCTCAGGAAAGTTATAAAACATTAACAAAATTAAGAAAATGGAAGTTTTTTCCCCCCAAAGGGAACCTATCTGCCCAGCAAAGGAAAGCACAACCCAAACACTGATCATCGAAAGCCTCAGAGAAGCATACCTGAATTCATCCCTGGTTTGGCACTTATGTCTCTAATTGACACAGGTAACCTGTAAATTGTTCATCTCCCAGGCCCATGTTTACAATTATCAAGGGTATCAGAACTTGTCAAAGATTTGGGATACATGGCTATGCTTAAAAAGGCCCTTGTGGTTGTTAGCCTAGTAAACACCTATGAACCTATACACTTCTGCGGCAGTAAAGCTTTGCACAAAAAATTGTCTTTTAGTCAGCTCAGCTTGACCTGCTTGACAGTTTGGGTGCCTGGAATGAGCCCTGAAGCTTTTGGAAGCTGGCCAGCTGTTATATCCTTAGCAAGGATATAACCCATATAGCTTAGGCTACTGCAGCAGTGGTCAATATGATGAGCACGAAGAGTGTCTCTGCTTACTAAATCTTGGAAGGTAGTTTAAGTGCATTTCTCTCAACTTTTTACCTCAGAAATTACAGACAAAGTTAAAAAAAGATAAACGATTCAGGATAAAGGTCCAAAATCAGGGACAGTTTTTAAAAATCAAAACTATTCCATCGGAAATTTCCAGAGTAAAGCATTTGTATTATTACACATTATCAGAAAATGAATGTATCTGGGGATTTACTTACTGTATGCAAGTTGTCTTTTTTCTGCCCCAAATTGTGCCTTGGCCTTCTAGTCTCTTTCCAGTTGCCCAATCAGTCCATTTATTCCCTCCAGGAGTGTCAGTCCAGTGGCCCATTTCTTCCCCTCAGAGGCAATAGATGAATGTTTGTTTTATATGACTGGTTCAGGCATTTTTGTTTATAGGAGACTACTCCACCAGTGGCTGATGTACACATTCTCCCCACAGAAGAGCCTGCTATGTCCATGCTTGCACAAGCCTTCAGTATTTGTGCACTAAGAGCCACCATGTAATTGAATAGCTCTGCAGTACCATCTGCATGTCCCTGGACGATCTGGTGACTACCATTATCCCTAACCTCTACTAGGTGATGGCAGCACAGTGGTTTGGTCTGTCTCACTCCCACTGGATGCATGAGCAGACATCAACTCCTCACTTGTACAACCTGCCCTTGTCAAGTCCTCTGCTGCTCAGAATCACTAGTAAATCCCTGGTTGTCTTGATCACAATCAGGACCTCAGCACAAAACAGCAACATTACCCTGAAAACTGGGGACTATTTGGAAATATAAGTGACTGCAGTAACCAAATAAAATAGAAAACATGCTACATTGTCAAAAGTAATATATACTTCCAAGTTATAGTATTAGTTGTTATATAATGCAGAACTGCTTTTAAAATTTCAAACACTCAGAATTTTATTACAAAATACACTCAAGTCTTCAAAATATCTACAATAATTTTAATAAAACATGAATTCAGGTTTTTGCTTAGTTCAGTCAATAATTCCTGTATGATCAGTTCTGAATTCTCTAATACTTAGAGGGGGAAACAGAACGGCAAAATGCTAGTGCAGTTGCATGGTAATCATAAATCCAGTAGAGAGGTACAAAGTGAAGGAGGCCGAAAGAGCTTGGCAATGTAGTGCATTAAACAATTTGCATAGTCTCTGACAGAAATTCAGACTCCTGGTAGATTAAACTGTGGCATGTTCATTCTGTTCAATACTGGCCACAAGAACCCGTTTGTCTCCAGCTTCACCTAGACTCTCAGAATTGAAGTAGAGCGAGTTGTCAAAATTATCTTCATTTGTAAAAGGCTTCTGCCTTCTTCTGTAGTAGTAATATGCAGCTCCACCAGTGCTGGCTAGAATGACAATTACGATGAAGACGACAACTCCAGTAACACTATGCGAAGCCGGTGCTTCATGTCCGCCGGTCATGCCTGTGATATAAAAAATAATATAGAAAAAATATTCTCGTGAATAACAGGCAATAAATACTGGGTGATAAACTACAATATACTGCCAATCCAGCCAGCAGCATCCTGGAATGTGCTTACACATAGAATGTTCAAAAGTATTAGGTTCCAGTGCATCATTCAAATGTATCAGGTTCTGCTCTAGTAAAATGTGTAGCACTGGCACCCAAATTAACTAAACGAAACACACAGTCCTTAAGATGATTTGCAGATGATTATAAGAAAAGAGCAGAGAAAGGTCTAATACTATGACTTCTCCACAAGAATTACTAATTTCTATTTAAAGTATTACAGCCATAGAAATAATTTCCACACAGAAGAGTGTTATCATCAAAATAATAGTGATGTTACTTTAAAGATGCAAATTAGATACTGGCTTGTCACCATGGTCCTTTATATGTCATAGCTGCGGTGGTGCAGTGGTAGCATTGTTGCCTCACAGCAAGAGGTTCTCCCGTTCGATTCTCGGCTGGAGTGCAAGGAGTGCCTTCTGTGTGGAGTCTGCATGTCCTCCCCGCGGTTGGGTGGGCATTCAAAAGACATGCGTAAATGGGCGTGCCTTCGCTGAAGGTTGAACGTCGAGCTGGCACCTCGGCGTTCGTGAAAATCTACTGCCAATCATTAGCGGACAGGAGTTCTGCTGTGGCAACCCCTAACCAGGAAAAGCCGAAAGACAACAACAACAACAACCATGGTCCTTTATATAACAGCAGGATAGTAGTGCATTCCCCTCAAATGGCTATCTGTCCTCTTCTCTTAGGCAGTAGCCAACCAGACCACAAATGTATTCTATCTCCTTAAATTATAACACATAGCTACATAGCAATGCTTCTGAATATGCAACAATCTATTTAAATGGTACTTATCAACCAGCCTATTAGTTCAAGAAACTGATCTCATATCTTGTGAATACAGCTTAATGACTTTCTGTATTATGGTTACTTTTACAAGTTACAAGTATGGTCACTGATACCTCATCCTCAGTCTTCATCTACAGTGCTTAGAAATATTTCTTCCTAATATTTCCTTGAGTACAATGGCCCATTTGGCATGTAACTCGCTGGACACCTGCAACAACTGGAGAGACCACAAAAGTACCTCACAAAGAGGATCCTAGGCATTAAACACTTGTCCTATATGGACAGACTCAAAAAACTCCAACTATTCTCTGTCTCATAACACCTACTTAGAGGTGATCTCTGCTTGACTTACAAAGCCGTGTCTGACTCAGCTCTGTTAGAAATGCTACATCTATGGAAATCCCAAACCCTCCGCACCAATCGGTCCAGAGACCTCAACCTCATTACCACAATCAACAGAACATGCTGGGGGGACAGGTTCATAACCCAGAGACCGCCCATGATAAGGAATACACTTCCCATGCTTGTCAAGCAGAGCACCTTACTGGCCCTCTTCAAGAGAAATCTTGATGAGTGGATGGGAAATAGAAAATTCACCACTGGGATCACTCCAGTGGCTTTACTCGACAGAGGCACGAGGAACTAAGGTCAGGTGGCACGATGCCAGGGTAATCCTATGGGCTAGGCTTATAAAGGCTCCAGGGCCATTAGCCTAGTGCACACCTATGAACCTATAAGTGAATGATTATTCAGAGCTGTTTAATTTAAATGCTATGCATTCATTCCAGTTTCAAAAAAGTAACTTTGCTTTCCTATGCTCCTCAGGAAATTTTTATTAAATTCAGAGTATAGTTCTGTTAGGCAAACATTTTCTGAGATTGCTAATGATCTGCAGAGAACTATATCTCATATGGTAAATTTCTGCTTGTATATATGTGTGTATGTATATATTGCATGTTGTATATATATATATATATATATATATATATATATATATATAAATATATATATATATATATATATATATATATATATATATATATATATATATATATATATATATATATATATAAATATAATATATATATATATATATATATATATATATATATATATATATACACACACACACGCACACACAAGCGCGCGCGTGCACACACACACACACACACACACACACACACACACACACACATACATATACCACTCTACATCGAAAACAGAAACATCAACATTGGTCAGAGACTAACAGTGTCCTCCATTATGTATACTTTCTCCACATATCCCAGTGAAATTTTGCCATCACCTATGAAGTCTTCCAAAATTGTTTTAAAAGTTGCTAGTGAAGTGCTCTGCTTGACAAGTAACATCAGCTGTCACACAGTCTGGTGTTGTTGAGGTGTTGGTATAGGTTTAAGTCTATAGTACAGGTATTTGCTGTACCATTGGTTCTGTTTAGGTGAAGGAATTAGATCATTCATAGCAATGAAAGCTAAGGAAAGATCACACCTCCGAAGTGAGTATAAGATTGACTAGAGAGGTACAGGGCTTTTAGTGTATGAGAGTAGCTAAGGGTACTAAGACCTAAAGATTTTTTGGTGAGGAGATATTGACATCACTCATGCTGGTTTAGGTGCTTAGCAATATACACACCAAACAGTGCTTTATATTCAATGGGGGGGGGGGGGCTTCATAAGTGTTAATATAATTTTTTGGGACCTGGAGAAGATACCATAAAGGATAAGCTGTGCAAGGAAATAGGATTTTTAACCACCACAGAGAGGTCATTGTCAAAGGTTCAAAGGTTCATAGAAAGTTACTAGGATATTGACCCTAGAGCCCTTACAAGCCTAGCCATATTTGTCCCGAGTTGCCCCAATTGTCAGTGGTTAGGTGAGTGAAGTTCACAGAGGTAAGAGTCTATGGTAGTTAATACTGACTTCCTCTATCCAGGAGGGACATGCACACCACCCCAAGAATGAATTTGTGGTCACCCATCCATTAATCTAGGTTGTGTTTGAAGAAGGTGAAGGAGGGGCTCTGTTTCATGTGAATTGGAAGCTTGTTCCAGAGAAGTGGCAGTCTTTGAGAGATGTATGTATATGCCCAACATGACCTGTTCATGTCAGAGGCTGGGTTAAGATCCCTGGAACAAGTGACCCTCATGCAGTTTGATTTACGAATGTGCAGCATTTCCGTCAGTGCCAGGTCAAAGACTGCTCTGTAAGCCCGGCACAGGTCACTCCTTAGCAACCTGTAGAAAACAGGATACAATGACAGGGATTTCAGTCACTCTGTAATGTTTTGCTGAGAAACCTCTGTGATCTCTCCACTTGTTGAAGGCGTCTGGTAAGGTACAAGCAAAAGGGAGCATTGTACTCAATTATTGGTCTTATGAGGGCTGAGTATAATGCAATTATAACATACTTAGATCTAGATGCCTTTACTAATAAGATGTACCACATAGAAGGATTTCCTTACTACTGTGGATATGTGATAGTCAAAGCTCAGAATGCTATCAACCTGAGTACCCAGATCACGTACCACTCAGTTTACACTTAGGGGTGTGCTGTCTATAATGTAATTAGCTGGGATGTCAACATTTCCAAAGGGAATAATAATGCTTTTTTTTGCATTTAGTTTGAATCCGTTACTTTGTCACCAGTCATTTGTCTGCATTAACTCTGTCTACAGTATATTAACATTGTTGTGAGACTCAATGATTGCTCCCAACTTGCAATCATTAGCAAAATTCATCAGCCACAAGTCGTCCAAGTTTACCTGGACTTCTGAGAAATAAATTCTGAATGGTAAGGGGCCCACCATAGAACCCTGTAGTATGACACTGGTGACTGGTCTTTTGCTAGAGGTGAAGTCACCCACTTTGTCAGTATGTGTCCTGTGTGTGAGCCAGTTAGCTACCCATCTGGTAATGTAGGGGTTAATTCCCAAATGGGAGAGTTTCAGTATAATACCCGAGTGGGGGATAGTGTCAAATGCCTTCCCTAGTTCAAGATAGGTGGCATCCACTGTCTTTCCCTCATCTATGCCCTTGGTTGGCTGTGTCATATGATTAATTACTTTCTCATTATGTAAATGTAAACTGAAATAGTCTTATCATAGCACTGAGGAAGGGGAAACCCGAAAGCTTTCTTGCAATAAATCTGGTGATTTTACGTAACTGTGTTCTTTTCTATTTTGGTGCTATCCACAACCAGTTCAGCGCATAGCTAGGTATTCCCTTTTAGATTTCAGATGTAGTTAAAAAATGCCTTGTGATTATCCTTAGCTAGGGAAGTTATTTTTACTTCATAATTAGCTCTGGTCCTCTGGAGAACTTGACAAGATCTCCAGTTTGTTTGTTTAAGCTAGGCAGGGATTTCTTCCTCAGCTGAGCCAGTTCCCTCTTGTTCTTGCATATCAGTTTCTTTCTCTTGTTGGGTGTCCTGTTTATACTAGGGATACACCAGGGTGGCTTGTTTTTTCAGCAAGCCCTGGTTTTAATCTGGTCAGGTAAAGCCAATTCTATACAACTGCTTAAGTTGTTATACATTGGTGTATAACTCTGCATAGGAGTCAATGTTATCTGCATTCAAGGGGGCTTTGAAATATCTTATACCATCATTTAGTAGGAAGTAATTTGCCTTTGAAAAATTTTTAAGCATTTTTGAGCTTGATGGGGTATCATCAAACAAGACTGATTTATGGTATGATCTTACCAGGGAGGACATCATATGTGGGAGTGCAATCATCTCCCTTGTTAGTGAGTACTATGTCCAGGACATTTAAGTCTCCTATGGGTGTGCTGACTAACTGTTCCAGATCATCTACATTGACAAAGTCCAAGAACCTATGAATTGCAGTACTGTATTTAAGGCAGATGTGAGGTGTCAGTGTCATAATGTTGCAAAGTCCACAGATAATCACATGTGCCTCAAAGTATCACAGATACAAATGGAAGGTAAACTGTGTACTGAATGATAACTCCATACATTTTCGAAATCACCTATCTCCCCAAGAACCATTATACTATTACTGTCTAAAATGTAGCACTAGTAAGCGGTAGTAAGAGGTAGTAAGCATATTTAAGCACTAGCAAGCTGGTTTAAGCCCATTTGCGCTGGGGTAAGCAATGCGCACACAGGTTAAGCAAGATCTAAACTAACTGTCTGTAAGCATATGCACCCGGAGATTAGCATTGCTTACCCTCGTGCAAACCAGCTTACAATTGCTTAAAAGTGTCTTAGTCACTCTGTATCCAACAGCTCTTGTCCTGCCCAGCAGCAAAATTATCAACACTTCCAAGTTGCAAACCCTGGACCCTACACACTATAGGCAAAGTGATTTATCACTAAGCCATGGCAGATACACATATATCTGATCTTATCACAAACATATCATCCAGCACAGTCATTCAACAGTATAGGAAATGTATGTAATAATATAGATGTATGTGTGTGTGTATGTACAAATATATATATACATATATATATATATATATATATATATATATATATATATATATATATATATATATAGATATATATATACACACACACACATATACATATATATATATATATATATATATATATATATATATATATATATATATATATATACACACACACACACACACACACACACACATATATATATATATATATATATATATACACACACACACACACACACACATATACATATATATATATATATATATATATATATATATATATATAAAGAACAAACTTTGTGACAACAAAGCATTAAAAATGAATGAAAAGGAGAATATGAGCAACCCCTGTATTACTTAGCGCTGTCGTCTTATGTAATATCAAAACCCCTTCAGACAGACATGTTACATTAATATGAGCAACCACTTGTACAGTATTTCGAGCAGTTTATGTAAATTACCAAAACAGTGCCTGCTCAATCTTAATGTGAGAACGGTAGTCTTGCAAAAAAAAAAAAAAAATGGTACACGTCGAGGGGGTGTGTGGGCATGCTCAGAACGTCAAACCTGGGACGTCAGTTCCACGAAACCGGGAGATGAGGCTGGGCAGGTGTGTGAGCAAACCTCTGCTTCTCAAACTCCTGGCAGGATGCTACCAGTGGGAGAAACAGTGTAGACCAACTAAGTCCATTCTTGACACAAAAACAGGTCCGTCCTTTGTGGGACGAACCAAAAATTGTGAGTTAAACTGATGTTTACACGTGTCTCAAAAAATGAACAAGGCAAGGCTTGTACATACGTGGACTAAATGCATGAAGAGCCAGAAGAAGCTTGGGTCAAGACAGTAAACTGGAGGAGTACTGAGACGTGGAGAGAGGGCAATGTGTGGAGGTGTGGTATGGCTGGGCTAGCAACCGGAGAATGGATGGTTGCTGTGTACGTGGAGCTCGGTGGGGAGGAATCATGGGTATGAAATTATGGAAGATATATTCAAATGAAGCAGCACCGCAATAGTGTAGTGGGCAGAGCATCTGCCTAATGAGCAGGCATTCCTGGTTCGAGTACCACTGCAGCACAGTCTATTTTACATGGCAAAGCATGTAATAACCAATATTGTTGTTGCAAAACCCACTAAGTAACACCTATTTATGAACTAGAGTACTGCAGGAAATGCACATGTGAAGTGTCAGTGTCATAATGAATAAGACACTATCAGACAGGTTTAAGCACAAGTAAGCAGTAGTAAGCATATGTAAGCAGTAGTAAATGTGTTTAAGTGCGTCTGCATGAGGGTAAGCACTGCTTACACAGATTAAGCAATTTGGAAGCTAACTGTGTAGCAGAAAGTGTAACCGGAAATTAGCAGTACTTACCATCATGCAAACCCACACAAACCCACTTACAACTGCTTAAAAGTACCTTAATCACTCTATAGCCACGGCCCTTGTTCTGCCCAGCAAAAAATATAAACAGCCTCTGCAAGGCTCGAACCCAGGACCCTGTACACTACAGTCACAGTAGTTAACCACTAAGCCATCACAGAATACAGAAGAGTTAATAAGAGATCTGGGGACCCAGGTAGATAGTAATCTCTCCTTTGACAATCATATTGCCAGAGTAGTTAGGAAACCCTTCTATGTGGCCCATCTAATTACTAAAGGGTTCACATTTAGAAATAAAGAGGTTATAGCACCCCTCTACTCGACACTCATTAGACCCATAATAGAGTACAATGCCCCATTTGGGATGTACCTCACAAGACACTTCCAACAGCTGGAAACACCACAAAAGTACCTCACCAAGAGGATTACTGGCCTCAAACATATGTCCTATGCAGTCCGACTGAAAAAACTATGGCTGTACTCAGTAGCATATCGCTTACTCAGAGGTGATCTCTGCCTGACTTACAAAGCCATGTCCAACTCAGAATTGATGGACATGATCCACCTAAAGAAATCCAAGTCACTGCAAGCCACGCGCTCTAGTGAGCTAAACCTCACCACAACAATAAATAGAACATGCTGGAGGGATAGATTCTTGTCAGAGAGACTCCCCATGCTTTGAAAGAAAATTCCAAATTACACACTAACACTCTTTAAGAGAAACCTTGACGAGTGGATGAGTAACAGAAAATACACCCTTGGGATCCCTTCATTGGCTCTGCTTGACAGACGATAAATTAATTCATCAATGGGGTGGCGAAAGTCGACACACTCTGGCTAGGCTTATAAATGCCCTCGGGCAGATAGCCTAGTACCTACCTATGAACCTATAAGACTGAGGTGTCAACAAATAAATCCACACCATAGGAAAATTAAACTGAATATGTGAAATGAATCAATGTACTGTGTGATGCTGTATAACCTACTACCTAACATAAATTTGTGAAATGGAGTACTGCAGTAAGGCCAGATGTGAGATGTTATTGTAATAAAGTATTGAAGTCACCAGGACCCCATACAGCGTACAGACACAGGAATCACAGATATCAGACACAGATATAACATGTAACAAATAATAAATCAATGCCAAAAAGAACATATAATGCTAATTAGATATTAAGCAACACTAAGCATTGCATAGGTCAGCCTACATGGTATAAGCAATGTGTAGGCTGGCTAACTCAATCTACCCAGTGGTATACCCCCTTTAATCAATGCCAACAATAGGTAAGCAGGTGTGCCCATAGCTTAGCCTTTTCAAAACCGTCCAATTATGGGAAAATGCAGGAAATCAGGTGTATTCAAACCCCATAGGTGCCAATAATTCCCATACCTGGTTGCAGTTCCCTACTGTAGGCGGAATGGCTGGAGTTGGGGAAGGCCCTCGATTTAGAGCACAGCACTGGGGCACCCAGGAGTCCAGATTCATGGTATGGTTCCTGGTAAAACACCATGAGGGGAGACTACTGCAGGGCCAGTACCAGGGCTCTCACTATAAAGTGGAGTACTGGGACAGTCTTGCCTGTGACCTCACCAGTACCACTGATATCCACCAGACTGGTGAGCAGGTCAGGCATCACCATGCTGACCTGAAGTAGTGGAGGGGTGATCTCTTGGACCAGTGGATCCAAGAAGCAAGGCAGATGGCTGATGCCTCAGCACTGAGTAAGTACCCATTCTACTACTTAGATAATGATTGCCTAGCTTGTGTATACTATGGATAGGTAATGGCTAAATATCACTGTATTTCTCTGACAGCTGCAGATGAGTGGGCTGCGAACCTGCAAGCCCATGCTGCTACGCTGCAAAGGCTGTGTTGCGAGGCAGGTTAGTAATATCCCTGCATGTACTGTCATAACAAATAAATATAACAGTTCTGGAAAGTGTTGTAGCAGTATAAAAATATATTGTGTATGGGATGTACTGAATAAACCAGACAATACGGCAAGAAGACTGTCATATAGGTTGTGTGGAAATAAAGGTGTAATATCTTGTGAATGAAAGTATAACCCCTGGAGTGCTTGTGTACATTCTGCTGTCATATGTTGTTGTAGTGTTGCATTCTATAAATAGTACTGTTGTATTAAGCAGTTTTATCCACAATGTTGAACGCAGTTAAAATGTGTAGGAAGTTCAGTATAACAATGTTGGAAGTCCCAAGAGGTCAGTCATATAGAACAACTAAGGGAGATGTAGAAAACATTGGAATGCTTTTACACCACTTCCCTGATAGCACAGTGTACTGTGATGTCAGCTGTAATATTTTTACCACACACAGCAGGGGGTTGAATCCCGGGAGTAGTAGTAAGTTGTATGCATAATCATACCCCACAACTGTATAGAGTTTGCAAGAATGTTCAGCTAGAAAGCTGTATGCAGAATTAGACCCAACAACTGTACATACTTTGCTAGAATGTTCCAATAGTATGCTGTAAGCATAATCATAACCATCAACTCTACAGACTGTGGCACAATGTTCAGGTAGTAAATTGTATGCATAGTCATACCCCTCAGCTGTTCTGATCTGTCCAGCATGTCCAGATAATGGGCCCAAATCTGCTGCCCAGTAACCTGTTCCCCTGACAAATAACTGTGATGATCCAAGAAATGTAGGCAGCTTATACTGACATATAATGAATAGTCAGACCTGAACATAAAAAGAGAATGTATATGGAAACAAACCTGTCATTGTAGCATCTCACCCAAAGTGTATGACAGCTATTCCAAAAATATGTCACATTAACACCTGCATTCTGTCAAGCCTTGACCAGAGTGTGTTCAATAACGGACTGTTAGGTATGTGCATAACATCAACATGGAATCTGGGAGTATGTGTAGTAATTGTCAGGTAGTGTTAACAAAGATTTCTCCACAGATATAACAGGTAAGAGGTGTAGACTGTAGGAACAACACAGTTCACTGATATACTTGTCCACAAGCATGGAATCTGGGAGTATGCATAGTATCTGCCAGGTAGTGTTAACAATGATTTTCCTCACAGCTATAACAGGTAAGAGGTGTAGACTGTAGTTACAACACAGTTCACTCATATACTTGTCCACAAGCATGGAATCTGGGAGTATGTGCAGAATTTGTCAGGTACTGTTAACAATGATTTTCTCAACAGCTATAACAGGTAAGAAGTGTAGACTATACGTAAGACACAGTCCACGTATATACCAATCTACAAACATACCATTGTACAAAGTAAGGCCATTGGGTAGTGTAATAATACATGTAAGGGACAGATCACTGCAGTGACTAAGAAAGTTGTGAAAACTACAGGAATATATTATTTGTTAATTGACCTCTCTCTCTCACCCCCACCATATGTGCAACAATAACCCAATTACACACCTCAATAGGTACATGCACACTCCATTATTTTGTTGGGACATATGTCCTATTGGTTTACAAATATTCACATTCAGTTTTCTGCATGTGCCATGTTAAAATGCCCCCATACTGGTGGCCTGTTTCCATCAATGAAACCTGCATGCTGTTGTAGTTGCCACTGTCACCCCATATATGCATGTGTTCTGCTTGCTTTGCAACTGTTGTAAATCTTGTGCCTTCTAAGCATGCTGTTATAACTAAACCTGAATGCTGTTGACTATTACTAACCCATATCGTTCTTAAAACTGCAACACCATAGCTCGTATGGAAAGGCCATTCCCAGTGAACCCACCTGTCCCACCTGAGCTGGCCATGGCATTGGGCACCAGCACATCTGGGGTCCACCCTGTGACCTCCTTCTCCGTTGGTCCTGCAATACCTTTGGGTGGAACCGTCACAGGGGATGGGGCTTGGCCCCCCTGGGAGCGGGGGCAGAGAGGTACCTGTCACCTTCCATCAGGTCCGGGCCATGCTGCATAGGGAGCTTGATAGGGAGATTTGAGACTGGCTACACTAGCTTGAGGGCTGCATGGTGCAATTAGAGGGTGAGCCTGCACCTCCTACCCAGCCCCCAGCAAAGCCACACTTGGTGCAGTGAAGGTACAGTTGTGACTGCCCATGGGTGGGGACCTCAGTCCACTGTTTCCCTTTGAGGGCTCATGTGCTTGTGACTTCCAAACACGCCTCCCCGTCCAAAGGGTTTACCCCTCACATGTGTCATATACAGCCCCTGTATGCGTCTTGTTTGTCTTGTCTGTTAACCTACCCAATCTCCCTCCCCAAATATACCTACCATCCCCCCCATCATCCCACTCTCACCTGAAAGAAAAAAAAAAAGGGCAATCTGTACCCACAAAAAAAGATCACCCCATACATAGCTGTCCATTTTACACACGTGTCCACTGGACACATGTAATCTGGTCTATTTGCCATCAGAATGAATTATCATTATCCTCACCCCCTACCAGGGGCTTGAGTGTGCAAATCTACCTCCAAATTCAGTGTATATGCACAGCTGTTGTTGTAGAAGAAATGGGCAGCTATGGACCTTCCCTACACCCTTCCTGCACATCCCTGGCTATTTTCCCTACTGTCTTTCCCTCTTTGTGCCTCTTTTTCACCACTTTCCTTTCAACCCCTTTTTCTTTTCTTTTAAAGAAATTAGCATGGAGATAAGCAGAAGTAAGCACTTCTAAGCAGCAGTAAGTGGATTTAAGCCTGTTTGCACAGGGGTAAGCACTGCCTACACAAGATAAGCAATTTAGAAGCTAACTGACAGTAAGAAACTGTGACCGGAAGTTAGCAGTGCTGACCGTCACGCAAACCCGCTTACGACTGCTTAAAAGTGCCTTAGTCTGTAGCCAACGGCCCTTGTTCTGCCCAGCAACAAAATAAACAGCCTCTACAAGGGTAAAACCCAGGACCCTGCACACAATACACAAAGTGATTTCCCACTAAGCCATAACAGATATACATAAATCTGATGTTTTCAGAAACATATCATCCAGCCCAGTCATGCAACAGTACAGAGAATGTATACCAACATCTAGATGTATGTGTGTGTGTAAATATATTAATAGCTAAACAGATGCAACATATCTATATATTATATATGTAGATATATATATATATATATATATATATATATATATATATATATATATATATATATATATATATATATATGTGTGTGTATATTTAGAAATATTTACATATATATATATATATATATATATATATATATATACGAGCATATCTACATGCAAATGCCTATATTGACAAATATATATGCAATATATATGCACCTATATGTCTACATATACACAGCAAGATATATATAAGTACGCAGATATATAGCTATCTAGGTATATATGGACATAGTCATACATATGTAAGCTGATATATATACATATATATATATATATATATATATATATATATATATATATATATATATAGATATATGTGGCCATACATCTGTAGATAGCAATGATAGATTAACAAAAACAGATATGTCCACATGCACCAATAATGGGGTTGAGAGGCCCCAAACAATATACGCCTTGTACGAATAGGCATACCCCCCCACCACAGCCAAACACGTCCACCCTGCAATACACTACCAAGTTTTTCAGATCCCATAACCACGACCTGACATGACATGGGCACAAGATGTTAACAGTACTACATCTCACCTGTATGATGTCAGGCTGGTATTGGTAACATATCATGCAGTGCAGTCTGGCTCCCATAGGAATTGTAAAATGTGGAAGCTATCAGCATCCCCAGGATACATATACAGATCCCCTACCATTCACCAAAACGCCACAACGCCGACACACAAATCACCGACACCAAAAGACCGACAACACACAATACCGACAATACACACAACCATATATGCACTAACCTTAACCCAAACCCTAACCCTAAGGTCCGACACAACCGCACACTTACCCTACCCGCACCCTAACCCTGACTCACTTAACCCACCCCTAAACCCACAGTCCGTCACTATCGCACACATACCCTACCTGCACCCTAACCCTAACTCACTTAACCCACCCTTAAACACATAGTCCGTCACTATCGCACATATCCTACCCACACCCTAACCCTAACTCACTTAACCCGCCCCTAAAACTACAGTCCCTCACTATCGCACACTTACCTGTCCGCTCCCTAACATTAAATCCCTCACTCCATCGCACACTTACCGAGTCCGTCGGGTTCTCGCCTTGTCGGTCATCTGTGTTGTCGGTCTTTTGGTGTCGGTGATTTGTGTGTCGGCGTTGTGGCATTTTGGTGAATGGTAGGGGATCCACATATACACAGACACATATCTGCAGATACAGATATACATATACATATATATATATATATATATATATATATATAATTACATATATATAGATATACATGTAAATACACATACACACGCAGAGATATGTACAGTAAGATACATATGTAGAAGGTGCACAAAATATGGAACAGCCACTATGCCTACAGTTCACACCTGAACAACTGGACACTGTATGGGCCACCCATACAAATGACAATCTTTGCCTGCAACATATACCCACAGAGAGGGTATAGGAAAAAACACCACACACAGGTCTGCAGAAATGGAAAACCTTTATTTGTGTACTATCACAGTTCTATATACTATTGCTACTGTAATTGTGATTGTCTTCACAGACATGGTGTGTGTGGGAGGTCACATCGGCTTTCCACATGTGTGCCATTGACTGCCGACAGACATCCTAAGGACATCATAGTAAAGTACCGCTGCTAGCACGTACGGCCCCTGTTGACTGCAGCAGTGACATTGGCCAATATGTGTGGACATTCTGACACAATCTGTACAGTCCAGAAATAAACACAGCACCCCTTAGTGCAAAACATGTGTACTATGCCTGAAAATATGTATGTTAACAGCCATGTAGATGGGTATAACACATAACAACTGGTATACATCTGCCCCCATAGGTTATGCATTCAAACACCCTTGTCTGGCCGGACATGTAATAACCACTGGTACAGAGGTGCCATGGCCACATACATACCTACTAGATATTGACATACATATGTACAGCATCCCACTGCTCTATCTGACATACATGACTGTTAATGGAGGCCCGGCAGCAGTACATCTGGCAAGTATCTGCACATGACATCTCACTGGGTAAGTGCACTAAGCTGCTAAGCATGTAACAATGCACTGTGCAGGCTACAGGCAGACTGGCTCAACACTGGCGTACATCTACTATGGGGGAATGCACATGTTCCTGCATATATAGCAGGCTGTACAGGCATATCACAGCACAGGGTAAGATACACCTGTGTGAAAGTGCATAACCACAACCAATGAGAACACAGCCACATATGGCAAGCTATCTATTCAACACCATACTCATATGTGCCACTCACACATTAACCCTACATATATTGGGCCACTACACAGTTTGGTCGATGGCTGACTGTGGTATGGGACATGTGTGTGTATGGCCCTACAAACATGTACACCAATGCAGTAACATAAAATGGAGCAGCATGTAACATCAGATAGGGTGGGATGTAGCATGATGACAACTACCATAGTCTGTACACAAGCCAAGGTACGTATTAACAATGCACACACTGTCGATATTCACCATAAGTACACAGACTTTGCTACTGTACAAACAACAACAGCATGTCCAGGTTATTTCATCAAATATAACCCCTACTGTACATAACATGTGTAGCAGTCTGATATCTCACCAGCTTATCAGATATGATACTAATTATGCTGTACAGCACATATGCATCTCTTCATGCATGACATATGTACAAAGGTTGACAGAGTTGTGGCTGGAAGCACATACACAGGGCCAATATTGACATGTTGCTGTGATAGCCTCATACATTTACCATTGTAACAGGGTTTGTTGCAACATATGTCCTATGAGGGATATGTACTCAGTAACTGTCACAGCTTTCACCATCTACAGACTGCAATCCTCACACTACCTTCTGCAGTCCAAAGATAGATATAAAGGCACAACACAATGCCCAGTCTGCAGATGACCTTGCAGATGGGGATTTCTCATAAACATGGGACTGACATGGCAGGTATTGAGACATGTAGGACACCCATATCCACACACACACTGTTAAACCATCATTGCTCCAAATGCAGTATAGCAGCACTTACAGTCTGTAGTCAGGTTAGGCACATCCCCCTCCTGTGTGTTGCCCTATTTCCACAGTGTATGTTGTTAGAGGTAAATCCACAATCCATCTGAGATGCTGTTTGCCAAACAACAGATCTAGTTCCTGCTCACAGTGAATGAAAAGGTCCAACACCAGCATGATGTTCCTAGATATTGGAGTGTGTTTCCATGCAATTGGCTATGGGAATGTTACCACAGCTGTTCCACATGCAATCAGCTAGGGGAGGGTTGCAATTCGTGCAGAGGCTATCAGCTGATCACGAGTATCACTTAAAATACACATGCCGTTGCCTAAACAAAGCAGGTTTAGATCTACACATCCACCAGAGAGGGAGTGGGAGAGGCAGACAGAGGCAAAGACAAGTCAGGGAGGGGTGAGAGAGTAAAACTTAAGCATGTTTGTGTCACAAACATACCAGCACAGGGTATCAAATCCCTGATGACTATGTTGTGCTATCACAATTCTATGCAGTTATTGGATGCGCCACATGGGTTACCTGTTGTGGAGCTGTCAGAACATATATGTGATGGTGAGTGACATCTGCAACAAGAATATGGTAGCGATACGGTAGGTGATGTATGCATGCCTGTCCACATGAACAGGTGTCAGTGTCAACACAGCCACACTCTCACAGTTACGCACACACATTGACACACCTGGCAGGGCCAGGATTACAACTCATCAGTACTGGGATTGCCACAATACATCACTGTGCAGGTATCACATGCACCACATGGGTCGTACGGATGTTGTATGGGCAAAGGGTATGGGAACAGCATGCTTCAGTATGCCAATGGGAGTTGTAGTGAATGTGGATGTGAACATATGCACCATACAACACACACACAAACACACAGGGTGCCAGTACTGACATGCATCGGTGCATGTCTGCAAGAGGTGTGTGGTGATCGACTGTGCCAGATGACTATACAAGGCTAGGTGATAGGTATACCTTGGCATTAGGTCACATGACAATGGTCTGCATTAAGGCTCAGGGCTGTAGTTTCTGCATTTGCCCACACAGGTGGGTATTGTATCCCCCATCCAGTCACCTGGGTGACTATTGTGTGTGGCCAATGCTGTGCATCACTTGCCATGTATGTGTTCCTTAGTCCATGACAGTCTGGGATGTGCACACTTCCCACATGCATGCACAGTGACATGTGGAACTCTACCTAGGGTGGCTGACTCATGTTGTGAACACAGATTTTCATGAGATGTGCCAGTCTTGCCCACCTGTGGCGGGAACTGGTAATGGGAAGCAGGTTTACCCTGCACCTACATTGATAGCATGCTAAGAGCATTCCCTGGTGTCAGTGGCATCTGTTCATACAGGGCATGTTGACAGGCATGGTATGTCCTTTGTGGGTCACATGTGATGGCACCACAGGTGTTGCAGGTGTCCATTGGGGAACATGGGGGAGATGCACTGTCTGCAGGTACATGCATATTGGATGGATGAATAGAGTGCCATGCCCTCTGTAGCCCACTGCTATCACTCCATAGTTACTATCAGTGGCCAATATGCAGTGTACTACCCACATATTGGCTGTTGCCTAGGCATGTGTGTGTGTATGAGACATGGGTTGAGCGTGAGCTAACTATGATTGCCTGGCCTTGATGTCACATGTATGGGTATGGTTTTGCACCCCAGCCTCTCAGCTATTTCACATCTGTTATCCCTGTAAGGTGGACATTGTGATATATAATAGGCCATCATATAAGAAATATGCAAAACCTACTCCACATTGGCCACAGGTGTCACACACACACAACCACCTCCACACAGGATATGAGTTACTCACACATACACACACACACACACACAAACACACACACACACACACACACACACACACACACACACACACACAGCTGTCATTTCTGGGAGTAGAACCCCTACCTAACTAGTTTATTACACTACAGCACTACACAGTTATAGTACACACCACGGAGACTACTGTAGTACCCCTTCCCCAAAGGTGTATATCACATTGGATGACATCAGCAGGATTGCGAAAGTAGGATATTCAAATTGTAGTGAGCGTGACTAGCCTAAAATGCATTGCTCCCTACACAGGCAGTGACACACAAACAAAACATCCACAACTGAGATGTGTGGGTATAGAACCCCTAACAGAGGTCTATATCACACTACAGCATGGAGCTGTTATAGGATGCACCATGGGGATTACTGAAAAACCCCTTCCCCAAAGGTCTATTTCACAATGAATGACATCAGCAGGATTGCCAAAGTAGGCCATTTTAAATGTACTGCATGTGACTAGCCTAAAATGCATTGCTCCCTACACAGACAGTGACACACACACAAAACATTCACAACCAACATGTGTGGGTATAGAACCCCTAACAGAGGTCTATATCACACTACAGCATTGAGCTGTTATAGGATGCACAATGGGGATTACTGGAAAACCCCTTCCCCAAAGGTGTATTTCACACTGAATGACATCAGCAGGATTGCCAAAGTAGGCTATTTGAAATGTACTGCATGTGACTAGCCTAAAATGCATTGCTCCGTACACAGACATTGTAACACACACAAAACATCCAGAACCACCATGGGTGGGGATAGAACCCTAACAGTTCTAAATCACACAACAGTAGTATGCAGTTATGGCACATGCTATGGAGATTACTGGGCTACTACCTTCCCAGATGTGTATTTTTAGGTGGGTGACATCAGCAGCCTTTCCAAAGTTGAGCATATGAATTGTAGGGAGTGTGAGTACCCTAAAAAGCATTGCTCTCTACACACACACACACACACACAGACACACACACACACACACACACACACACACACACTTGCCATGTCTGGGATTAGAACACCTACCTAACTACTTTAGTACACTACAGCAGTATGCAGTTACAGGACTCACTACAGAGATTACTGGGCTACAACCTTCTCAGAGGTGTATTTTTAGGTGGATGATATCAGCAGTCTTGCCAAAGTTGAGTATATGACTTGTGAGCAGTGTGAGTACCCTAAAAAGCATTGCTCTCTACACAGACAAAGTCAGACACACACACACACACACACACACACACACACACACACACACACACACACACACACACACACACACACACTTACCATGTGTGGGATTAGAGCACCTACCCAACTAATTTATCATACTATAGCAGTACGCAGTTACAGGAACCGCTGTGGAGATTACTGGGGTACAACCTTCCCAGAGGTGTATTTCTAGGTGAATGACATCAGCAGCCTTGCCAAAGTTGAGCATTTGAATTGTTGGTTGTGTGACTACCCTAAAAAGCATTGCTCTCTACACAGTCAGATAGACACGCACACAAACACACACACACACAGTTGCCAAGTCTGGAATTAGAACTCCTACGTAACTAGTTTATCAAACTACAACAGTACACAGTTGTGGGACAAACCTCAGAGATTACTGGGTTACAGCTCTCCCAAAAATACAGTTGTGTACACTTAGCATAAATGTAGATGTTCGAGTTTATTCACTGTTGCAGTCATTACATTAGGGTAATCTGCTGGCAGGTTGCCCTCAGTCGTCCTGAATTCCAAAGTCTTGGGTCCTGCATCAGTTGCTGTCTCCTCTTCCATGACGTCAGGTCATCAAGGGTACAAAACAAGCAGCCAACGCCATTTTCTTTAGTTTTTCTTGCCCCAGATGTCAGGTGCCCCAAAAAAAAAAAAAAAAAATATATATATATATATATATATATATATATATATATATATATATATATATATACATTCATCTATGTAAACTTTACTTTCATCTACAAGCAAATACACCACATAGGTTGTAGAAGATAGAGAAGGAAAGATAAACTCCAGAATGAAAAGGGGGATGGTGGGTGGGTAACCTGGACTGCATCAGTGAATACACTCGAACATCTACATTTATGGTAAGTATACACAACTGTACTATGTTCTTCGTGTTTCACTGTTGCAGTCATTACATTTGGGTAGAATCCCAAAGCTATGGTTGGGAGGCTGAAGCTAAACAGCATTAGGTGTGACTATAAGGCCCCGCAGAACTGCAGTGGCAAAGCCTGCCCTGGACTTAGAGTAGAGAGGCAAATGATATTGCTTTGTAAAGGTGTGAACAGAACTCCAAGTAGCAGCCTCTACAATGTCTTTGGATGGTACTCCTCTGAGAAAGGCTGATGAAGTAGCTGCAGCTCTGGTGGAATGAGACCTAATGCCCTTGGGCACAGGCTTACAATGGTGTAAGTAGCAGAAACGAATGCAGTGGCTTATCCACTTTGAAATAGTCTGCTTTGAAATAGCCTTTCCTTCTGATCCTGCAGCATATGTCACTAGTAGTTGCTCAGTTTTTCTTAGAGCTTTAGTCCTGCTCAAGTAGAATCTTAGCTGTCTGTGCACGTCCAAGGAATGCAGAATTCTCTCCCCCTTGTTCTGCGGATATGGATAAAAGGTTGGCAGATGAATAGTTTGGTTAAGAGCCACACTGGAAACCACCTTAGGCATAAATGTTGGATTTGTCCTCAGAGACACCCTGTCTGGGTGAAATATGATAAAAGGCTCCACAGCCATGAGGGCTTGTAGCTCTGAGACTCTTCTTGCTGAAGTAATTGCTAGTAGCAGAGCTGTTTTCCATGATAAAAACTTTATATCAGCAGTAGCAGCTGGTTCAAATGGAGGCAGGGTGAGCTTTTCCAACACATAATTGAGGTGTCATGCAGATATTGGTGATCTGCTAGGAGGCCTTACATTTTTGGCTCCTCTAAGATACTGCTTTAGTAAAGGATGAGAAAAGATTGGTGGCTCTGTATTGTAATGAGCTGAAATGGCAGAGGCATGGATTTTAATTTATAAGAAGGATAGGCCTTTGTCCAGCATCTCAGTCAAGTATTGTAATATCTGAGGAATATTTGGTTCTGCTGTATCAGTTCCTTATGCTCGAGTCCAAGCACATAATCTCTTCCATTTGTCAGCATAAGATTTTCTAGTACTAGGCCTTCTGACTTCCAAAATGACACCCATCACAGCTTTACTGAGAGGTGTTGTTTGTATAACTACATGATTCTCCATGCTGCCAGGTTCAGTGTCTGCAGCTGATTGTGCAGGATCTGGTTGTTTTGCTGGGACAGTAGTTGAGGTCTTTGAGGTAAGGTCCAAGCTGGGTATTGAGACAAGTTCCTTAGGATTGGGTACCAGTACTGGCAGGCCAGTCTGGGGCAATTAGTATCATCTTTGGTT
Source organism: Protopterus annectens (assembly GCF_019279795.1). Taxonomy (NCBI): domain Eukaryota; kingdom Metazoa; phylum Chordata; order Ceratodontiformes; family Protopteridae; genus Protopterus; species Protopterus annectens. The sequence goes on along the minus strand of NC_056731.1, from coordinate 117,198,059 downwards.
TCTCTTGTGTGACTTTTAGGAGGACCTTGGGAAGAAGAGGCAGTGGAGGAAAGGCGTAAACTGATAGTTTTTTCCAACTGAAGGATAGGGCGTCCACTTTCCATGCTTGTCTGTGATAAGTCCTTGTGCAGAATCTTTTCAATTGATAATTTTGAGGGGAGGCAAATAGATCTATGCCTGTGCTCCCCATTTCTTTGTTATCATGCTGAAGACTTGTAGGTCTAGTTTCCACTCATTAGGATCCATAAGGTTTCTGCTTAAATCGTCTGCCAGAGTATTTTGCTTTCCTGGCAGGAATTGAGCTTGAAGATGTATTTGGTAAGTCAAAGCTGTGTCCCACAGTGCCATGGCTAATCTGCAAAGGGGGTATAAGTGCATGCCCCCCTGCTTGCTTATATATCACATGACCATGGTGTCATCCATCTATATCAGTAGTTGTCCTGGATGAAGTAAGTCCTTGAAGACTGTCAGGGCATTTTGAACAGCTAGAATCTCTTTCTGGTTGATATGTAGATGCATTTGTTTTGGGGTCCATATGCCCTGAATGCATCTTCCTGCCATGTGGGTTCCCCAGACATAATATGATGCATCTGTTGTTAAGGTTTGGCTAGCAGGGGGTAGAGTGAAGGCCCAAACCATGTTTTGGTGACATGCCTTTGCCCACTACAGAAACTCCTGTTGTAGGCAGGGAATGAGAGGAATCATTGTTTCCAGACTGTGACAATGTTGACTCCATAAACTTTTTAGGTACCACTGAAGTTTCCTCATATGCAGTCTTGCATATGGAATCTGTAGGATGCAGGATGCCATGAAGCCCAAAGCCTGCAGAATTTGTCTTGCAGATAACTGGGTTTTTGTTGTAATCAGTTTGAAGTAAGTAGTCAGTTGCCTTTGCTTGTCTTGTGTGAGGTAAGCCATCTGGGCAGTTGTATGCAAGCTTGCACCCAGGAATGTTATCTTTTGAGAGGGTACCAGTTGTGATTTCTTTTCATTTATTGTGTACCCTAGGCATGCTAGAAGCCTTTTCACAAATGCCAGGTGTTGAAGAAGAATGTCCTTGTTCTCTGCTTGAATGAGACAGTCATCCAAGTACGGGTATATTTGAATACTTCTTTGTCTGCAAAATGCAATTACTGGTGCCAGGCACTTTGTAAACACCCTGGGATCAGTAGATAAGCCAAAGGGCAGTGCAGAGAATTGGTAATGCATTAAGCCAGCCTTGAATCTGAGGAATCTTCTGCACAATTGTCTTACTGGGACATTCAGGTATGCCTCTTTTAGGTCTAATGTCACCAGCCAAGCATTCTTGCCCAGCATGGGCAGAAGCTGCTGCAAAGTCAGCATTTTGAATTTTGGAATGTCCAGCTATGTGTTCAAAATCGATAAACCCAGTATTGGCCGCCAGGCCTTGTCCTTTCTGGGTACCAAGAACAGTCTTGAGTAAAAACCTTGTCCTTTTTCCTGTTCTGGTACTGGCTGAATGGCCCCCATATCCATGAGGGATGTAACCTGTTTTTGTGCCTCTGCCTATTGATTTTTTGGCAGATCCGGCCAACCGTTTGCCATTGGCAGAGTATGGAAATGGAATCGGTATCCCTGTGATACTATGTTTAGCACCCACTTGTCCTGGGTTATTAACTGCCAATTTTGAGCAAAAAGTGCTAATTTTCCCCCTAAAGGTGCTGCCAAAAGATAAGTGCTTGGTAAAGACAGAGGGAAGTCATTGGGACTGTTTTCTGTAGGTTTGCACCTTATCTCCTCCAGATTTGGAGGTAGAAGCGCCCCATTGCTTTGACCTGTATGAATCGTGTGCCTGGTATCTGGAACCCTTAGGGCATCTGGATTTGCCCCTTGGAGCACTGTCTGACACATGAAAGGACCAATTTTTTGCAGGCCAGTGTCTACTGAATCTTGGTGGCTGCACTTGTAAGAAGTCTTTTACAGTTTGCATAGACTTAGCTTTGTCTTCTATTTCCTTTAAAACCTCTTCTGCCTTAATACCAGACAGAGTATCATGCTGTAAAGGGGCATCTAGTAATTTAGCTTTAACATGATCAGGTAAATTTTGTTCCTTTAGCCAGGCATGCCTCCTAATCACAGATCCAGTAACTGCGGCCCTGCAGGAGGCCTCTAAGGAATCAAAACCACATTGCAAAGTATGCTTTCCAACCTGTTCAGCTGCATGCAATAATTCCTGCAATTCTTTATTTTCTGCACATTTAGAAATCAACATAATTTTCTGTTTCAGCAATCCCATAATATGTTGTTGATACTTGAGCATATGAAATTGACAGTTTAAGGCCCTAATTGCCAAGGTTGTAGATGTATAAACCTTTTTTCCCCATCTATCCAGTGCCCTTGAATCTCTGTCAGAGGGGGTAGGATTTTTTGCTGTTGAGACCTTAACTCCCTTTGGACCCTGTGAAATAGTTTAAGGGTCAGCAGAAGGGTTTCTAAATAAAACAATTGTGTGAGTCAGGGACCCTGTAATATCTGTCAAGCTTGCTGAGAGCTGGAGGTAAGGAGTCAGGGGTCAAGCTTGACTCTGAAAACACATCATCCACAATGTCTAAAACAGGGGGTATGGCTAAAGGTCTCTGCTGAGAGAGAAGAAGGAAATCGCTGAGCCTCTTTTTTGATTCTGAGAAATCTTGACTCTCCCAATGGAAATTCTCCCTCAAAGTATGCAAGGTTTCTCCAAATGAATAATCCTCAGGAGGTGATGCAGATGGTATAGACTTCACTGCATCAGAATCCTTATAAGGAAGTATAGATAATTCCTGATCAGAAGAGGAATCAGAAGAAATAGAAACCTGATCTGAAGATTCATAATGGTGTCTTGCCTAGGCCTCTTATCTGGAGGGGGATGGGAACCCCTGATCAAGGTAATAAGTTCTTCAGCCCTTTTGATCATCCGTTTTTTAGGCATAGAGGCCTGTGCACATGGCTCATGCTTCATTTTTTTAGTTTTAGAAGTTGCTTTTGTCTTTGGTTTTGCAGCTGTCGTCTGTTTGATATAAAGATGTTGAGGCATGAATACACCCTCAGAAGCTGGTGCCTGCTCAGTGGCTCCAGACCCATCCAAGGGAGATACATCCGTGGGTCCAATACTTTGAGTATCTCACAGCATGCCGGACTCCACATGGGTGTCAGTAGGGGCCTGTGACTCTAAAGTAGCGGGTATCAGGGGCTGCGAAAGCGCCTCACAGAGTACCGGTGAACCAGCGACTGGCTTAGGAGAAGCTTCGTCATTGGTTTTGGACCTTGACTGTCTCTCTCTGTCCTTTTCTTTGTGTTTTTAATGTACTCCGGTAGCCAGATTGTTATCCAACGACATTTCTGGGTAGTTAAATCGGTTTCCAAAATGCTTTGAGGCAAAAATATACCGACCCTTAATAGTGCATTGGTTAAATCTAGCACAAAACCGACAGCCAGGCACATTGTGATCAGGGCCTAGGCAAGGAATGCAGTATAAATGGAAATCCTTATGAGGTATTTGCTGTCCACAAGTAATACAATTATTAGCTTTTTCTGACATTGGTATGGGGCAAGAAAAAAGTTTCCCCAACAGGGTACTTAGCTTTATTGAAGACTTCAGTTCTGAAACTCAAATTCAAATATTTCAGGAGTCGGCCGACCGGCACTTGTGAAATGCTTTGTGCTTTGGGCACCGCACGGCAAGAAAGACTGAAGAAAATGGTGTTGGCTACTTGTTTTATACCCCTGACAACCTGACGTCATGGAAGAGGAGACAGCAACCGACGCAGGACCCAAGACTTTGGAATTCAGGCCAACTGAGGGCAACCTGCCAGCAGATTACCCTAATGTAATGACTGCAACAGTGAAACAAGAAGAACATTGTGTATTTCACATTGGATGACCTCAGCAGGCTTGTCTTAGTAGGGCTATGGGAAGGGCAATGTGTGTGCATGGGCCATAACCCATTCATCTAGAGGATGACACACCATATGCGGGCACACACAGGATCATATTTCACAGGTACATGTATACAGCTGCTAGATGACTACTTCTTTGTACAGTCATATTGCACAGCTGGCACATGCACCACATAGTCTGTAATGCTGACATGGCTAGTGTCTGCAGTGAGTAACATCTGCACCTCATGTGTTTGGGGCCCTTTGGCTGTGTGCTGGATGGTACAGGCCTGGATTGCTCCTTGTCACAGTCACCCTCTTCCACATATCGATGTCCATCTACCTTTGGCTTATTATAGTGTGTTGCCCTTACATATCTGTCTGTATTCTTATCCACTGTATGTGCAAGGCATGAGTGGTGCATACTGACGAGTATCTGCACTAACAACTGCAACTGCCAGATATGTCTGGTCCACTGGTGTTTGCAGACATGGCCTTCATGTGTTTAACTGTGTGAGCATGCCCAGTATGGCCATTTGTATTGCATGTGTGGATCAAGTCCAGGTAGTTTATACTGCAGTGCTGACCTTTGTGCTGTACACCAACAGGTAGCATGCTGTCTCTGCAGGGTATCCATTGATCATTTGGCATTGACTGTTACTACATTTCTGCATAGCAGAGGCACACCTGACTGTTTCTACATTTCTACACAGGATTGGGGGGGGGCACACCTGAATGTTACTTTATTTCTATGTAGGATGAGGGGGGGCACACCTGACTATTTCTACATTTCTACACAGGATTGGGGGGCACACCTGACTGTTACTATATTTCTACATAGGATGGGGGACACACCTGACACTTGTACACATTTGCTAGGACTGTACTTATATGTCAGGTACTCCATTTCAGTCTGTAGTCTTACCTATCATGCTGGCTAGAGGCATACCAGTGTGCTATAGATCTTAGCTTTAAATTACCTACAAATTAGTTTCTGACTTCCTAGCCTTCACAACTGACATCCTACTTCCTGACCTGCTGTAGTCTTTCTAGGTCTGGGCAGGAGGTTACCCATAGGCCTCATTCAGAGGCCATAGCACAGCATTTGTTTGTGTATGTCTACACCTGTCCTGCTGGCTGGGACTGTTGTTGGGTATGTGAGAACCCCCCCCCGACTGGCATGTCTGAGTCACTTACTTTGTGGGTGTCCCAGTATTGAGGGTGGTGCTGCAGGGCTGTCTATGTCAGATGCACATAGTACACTCCCTACACATGGTTAGGCACAGGTAGTGTAATGTCTGGCATCCCTTTTACTGTATGTGAGAGTCAGAGAGAGGTGCTATTCCCTGGGTCCCTCCTATGTCAGTGTATATGCTATGTGTTGCCTCTTTGCCAAGGCCAGGGCATACTGGGCATGCCTCCTTCTGCTACTGGGGCAGACTCAGGTTGTTCCTCCTCCAAGTCACTCTGTGCCTGTGCAGGCCTTGGCAATGGTGGGGTCTGTGTGGCCCTGCTCCTTGCTGTTCCTGCTGCAGCTGTTTCCACAGGATCATATTGTGTAGCATGGCACATACAAGGACAATTTGGGTACTTGTAGCTGATGAGTACTGCAAGGCTCCATGGGATATGTCCTGGCACGGGAACCATGACTTGAGCATCCCAAACACATGCTCTATTATGATTCCTGTTTGTGCATGTGCCTCATTATGGAGTTCTTGTTCGGGTGTGTGTGCATTTTTGATGGGTGTCATCAGCCACAGCTCCAGTGTATAGCCAGCATCCCCCATTAGGTGACCATGTGGGATGTCCGCATTGGCAAATCTCTGGTACAGCTGCATCAGATGCCAGATGTGGGAAACATAATAGCTTCCAGGGCAGCCAGCACACACGTTAATTATTATGCCCTGGGCATCGCACACGACCTGGCAGTTGATGGAGGGGAAGCCCTTGCGGTTGATGTAGACTCTACCCCACTCATCGGGTGGTGCTTTGATGCATATGGGTATGCAGTCTATTGCACCTACTACCTCAGGGTATTCTGCTATTTGGTGGAATAGACAAATATTGCTGGCCAATGCCTCACGGGTGTTGGGTAAATATAAGTGCTTACTAGCATGTGCTGACATGGCATCCAGGAACTGGTGGAGTACCCTGAATGCTGATGCCTGTGAAATCCCCATCATATCCCCAGTTGGCCACTGGAAGGTACCTGTAGCTAGTATTCTTAGGCCTACACATACCTTGGTATCCACTGGGATGGGTTCCCCTCTGTTAGTTCTGTGTGTCAGGCATGGCCGGCACAGCTCAACTATTTGCTGTAGGAGGTCCCTGTCCACCCTATAGTGCTCCACTATCTCCAGCTCATGTAGCCCCTGGTAGGTTACCCTGGGTCTGTACACTCTTCTCCATCTCCTCACTGTGGGTTGCTCAGCAGCATTCACATCCTCACCACTCTCAGCCTCTTCCACAAGTTGTGTGATAGCTATTGCAGCCCCTAATATTTTGCTGTTGTGAGTGTTAAAATTTCCCCGCTTGTTTACACCAGTGGTGTAGAGTGTGGGAAAAACCAGAGGGAATGTGTTTACTTAGTTTATAGTAGTGTTCTGGGCTTGGCTGCTCTGCTGCCTGTGTAATTGTCTGATTCTGACACATTTCACCTGCCAGCTAAGTTTGTACTTTTTGATTACCTTCCTACTGTTTTTTTCCCTTCCCATTGCCTTCCTGTTTAAGCTCGTGTGCGTGCCGCGCAAACAGAGTGCTCAAATGTGCACACTGCTGCTATTTCCTGTTTAACTTCTTTTTTCCTCCTGTAAAACCCGGTGCACAGCGCGCACACCCGCTTAGGCTTTGTAAAGACTGCCTGGCAGGTTTAGACACATCCACTAGCTTAGCTGTGCTAGGCTAGGAGCAAACCCGAGCCACAGGGTTCCAATCCACTTACAGTGTGCTTGACACACACCCCCATGATGTCACCTAACTCCTAGGCTTGCACCAAGCTATTCCTACTCTTACACTGTTAGGACTTGACTCACATGCTGGGAAAAAACTGGGATTTACTATCCTTCCCCTCATTTGCAAAGGATTGCCTGCTAATGCATAGTTACATGTCTCACATTGAGCCACCCCTTAGCAACCACTACTCACTGGCCAGGTTTGTCTTTTGTCTGCCATTGACTTCCACGGCAGAATACTGATTTTAGTTAGAATGCTTATTTTAGGCTTGTTTTATTATTTCCCTCCCCGATCCCGTTTGCGCGCCGCTGCCCTATGCTTAAACAGCTGAGATCAGCTAAAAATGATTTTTTATTGTTTGCAATGCCAATGGCCTTATGCTTGGCCATTGGCATGCTTACTACATGACAAGCAGCCTTTATTTGGAGCTGTCATAGCTCCATTTTGGATTTTGCAGAAATGTACTCGGTTACTAACCGAGTACATTTCTGCAGATAGCACTAGTCTTGCACGGACTGTTGCAAGCTTCCTGGATTGCAAAATCACCTCATTTGCATGTATTTCACCTGCAAATGAGGTGATTTGCATACCAGGGTTTAGTTCGGGCAAGATTAGTGCAGAAGTGCTCGTGCACACCCCTGCAGCCTGTTCCTGGATCACACAGCAGACATATTGCTTGCTTGCACTCCTGCACCGATCTTGCACTCCATGCAAGCTTTTGAGAATCCGGGGGGGGGTTGTCTTTACAGTTGTATTTATACCTGTGATGTAGCTTAAGATGTGTCATTTGTTTGAATATGAGTGATGTCATTAATGATATTAGATATTTAAATGAATTAACTACTTTGCTAAATGTTTTGAAGAAGTCCAAGAGAATGATAAATGAAAGTGCTTAACCTATTTAATAAACTTAGTCTGTTCATTGGTTATTAGGGGGAAGGTGCCCAATTTAGGGAGTAGAGGTGGAGTTTTTAGGAGTGCAGAATCTTTACTGGACTCCTGGCAAAGCACCACAATCAAAGGCTTTTGCAGGGGGATTATACCAGCTCTCAACACAAGTCTGAGGCTTGGAATAGTCTGGCCAAGGCTGTATCCAGTGGAACTGGTAACCTACACACTAGAGAATAGTGTAGGCACCAATTTAACAACATAAAAAGGTGCAAGAGGGATACACTCAACCAGTGGTTGGATGAGTTTCGGATTAGCAACATCCCATAGCTGTGAAAGTATGCTAAAAAACTAATGTCTTTCGGCTTTTTCCAGTTAGGGGGTCACTCAGCAGAACTCTGGTCTGCTAATGACTGGCAGTGGATTTCTTCAGTGCCAAGGTACCAACCTTCAAAGAAGGCACACCCATTCATGCATGCACCTACCTGCATGTCTTTAAACATCACTCGACTGTGGGGAGGACATGCAGACTCAACACAGAAGGTGTTCCAGCCAAGAATCACACCAGAGAACCTCTTGCTGTGAGGCAACAATGTTAACCGCTGCACCACCACAGCCTGTGGACGTATGCTAATAAAGAGAATTTATAATACATAGAAAGCTAAATATGGGCAAGACTGATATGCATAATGCTCTTCTGTTATTTATTTATTTTGTTTACAGCTAAAGTCTGAAATAGCTGCAAATAGGCAGGCCCATGCTGAGCATCTGGAGAGATAGAGGTAAGCAAGTGGTATATATCCAGTGCAAGAGAAGTATTATGTAAGTATTATGATATAGAAGTATTATGTAAGTATTGTATGGGAAAGAATGATACAGTAGTAGCAAAGTAAGTATGCATACCCTAACTGTAAAAGCAAGTATGCATGCATCAATCTGTAGCACAAACCAGCTTTAGGAATCAAGTGTAGGACTGTAGTCAGAGGTTGTGGGTTCAAATGCCCCAAGTAACAAGTATAGATTACTGCAATTCTTTAATAATATTACATAAATTAAACTCTACACAGTGGCATACTATAGATGCCCTGCTGTTAACTTCAATCTGTATAATTGGACCAAGCATATGTGCAATATCTGCACATTGCAAGAATTACTTTCAGCAATCTGAAATTATAGTTCATAGTTTGTAGTTGTTAGTATACTTAAATGTAAAACATCAGATAAAATAGTTGTATTGTTGTGACAATGCATTGTACATCACATATGATGGTACTAATTTTATCTTTTTTTTCTCTCACTACAATCTTTATCTCTTTTTTTATTTACTATTATGTCTCAAAGTGTCTCCATATCATCCAACTGTAACAAATCACTAAATACCTCACAGCACAGGAAGGTAGGCCCATCCCAATGACTCAGCTTGCCCCCCGCTCCACCAACTCCATCACTGATGCCCAGCACATCTGGGACCCAACCTCTGCTGCTGCTCCCTCGGGTAGCACTACCCTGGTGGCTGGTGCTGTGGTACCCTCCAGGAGTACTGGCAGAGGTGGGGATTTCACCATTCACCAGAAGATGCCAGGAATGGTACATACAGTCATACACAGCACCACTGGTGTACGCTTATGGTAGATGGAGAGGCTGCTCTCCCTCATGGTCCAAAAGAAGAGAAGACATCAAGCACTTCAGCAGCCAGTGGAGTAAGGGGATGGTGATGACAGTCCTGCAGGTAAGGACTAAATTCTCACTGTCCCCATGTTTGATGAGCATGGTCTTGCATTGTCCCCTCCCTCACCCCAATCATGGTGTCCTCTAACCTCTTGTGTCCCTCAAAGACCCTGTGTCTTGTCTTGTTTTTCCTGTTTGTTTGGATTTGCTTCCTCACCTACCCAACTGACCTGACCCAAAAATACCATTGTCCCTTACCCAGCATTCCTCTCTTGCTAAAATTTAAAAAAATGGGTACCTGTCCCACAAAAAACATATTGGCCCACACATAGCTGTCCATTTCACACAGATGTCTTCTTGACACACCTGATTTGGTCCAATTGGCTATACAACATGACTGCATTGTTGTCACCTCTCTTTGTGGCGTTGGCAGTCCAAATTCAGCTAATATTTTCTACATATTTTCATTTTACACTGTTGAAGAAATGGATAGCTATGGTTCTTTCCTACCTCCCTCATGCACATTCCTATTGCTTAACCTTTGTACTTCCCCTACTTGCCCCCCATTTCACCACTTTCCTATCTACACCATTTAAAGACTTATAATCTAATCAAAAAATAGAATCACACACAACACACATTAAGTAACCAAAAATGGAGCCCTTCACTTTTTGGCCTCTTTGTTTGTACAGAGTTTGGCATTCTGCACAAATGCCAGGTGACTGTGAATGTCTCTTCTGTGGTACAGTTACCTGCATGCAATGCTGCTTAAACATGCTACTCTATGTCAATACACTATAACACATGGTGAATGCAGTATGAAGAATAATTTCATTGCATTATCATTACTTATTTAAAAGTATTACCTACACCTGGTTGTGAACCCTATATCATCTGGCCTCCAAAGAAATGTGTCCATGCATTTACACCTGCTGCTAAAGAGTCAGCTAAGCAGCTTCATACACTCAGTACTGAGAACTCTCATAATTGTAGCAATGAGGTTCACATTAGCACACTGCTTAACTATGCACAAACAGCAAAAGTAGTAGAAATGTGTATCTTGCATATGAAAACACTTTGCCAACCATTATGCAAACCCGCTGCTCATCGATGCACTATGCAAATTGGACAATAGCATGTATTTCTTTTATTTACTGCCTATTTAGTCTTCATGCCTTGAAACTACATGTGGAAACACAAACAAAATGAATGCAGTATCTAACATAACACATATTTACAATGCAGTCACCTGTTACCTCCCCCATGCACTGCAACCTTGGTCTCTCAGTACTTGTTCACAAATATATCAACCACACTACAGAAATAAACAACAAATGTTGTCTTATATGCCATGCACATCATTATAATGACAATACATGTTCAGATTTTCCAATACTCGTGGACTTCTGTTAGCACATAGTTTGTAAAGCTGTCTGTTAAAGTATACCTGCACATTGGAAATGCAACCACCAAATACTACACATTACACACTCATCAATCTGGTAACATACAGAACTTTATTATATTGACAGTTGTACATGGCTAGCCATTAATTTCATGCAGGCCTCCCAACATCTTCTATCTAACAGTCAGTGTTGGTGTCATCCACAGAAATTGTCCTGCAGCCTTGTAAAAGTCAGACTTGTGCCATGGTCCTTGTATAAAGTATTGAGTTCTCTAGTCTGTGTACTTAGGTAATGGTTCTAATCTCACTGTAGTCAACTGGGAGGTGTGTGTGTGTGTGTGTGTGTGTGTGTGTGTGTGTGTGTGTGTGTGTGTGTGTGTGTGTGTGTGTGTGTGTGTGTGTCTATCTAGTCAGAAGAGCATAAGTGTGTATCCTGCAGTTACCATTTCAATCCCATGGATTGTCAATATTTTGACAATATCTAAACATCCATTTCATGCAGGCCTCCCAACATCTTCTCTCCAACATCCACTGCTGATGTCAGCCACTATAAGTTGCCCTGCAGCCTTGTAAAAGTCAGACTTGGGCAGTGGCATTTGAGTAAAATATTGAGTTCTCTAGTCAGTGTACATAGACAGGTAGGGGTTCTGTTCTCACTGGTGTGTGTTTGTGCATTTGCTTGACATTAGAGAGCATTTCACATCAGCATGTAGGATACTGTTATTACCATCTTCTCCTCATCAGACTCTGCTGATGTCATCACCTATAAACTGTTGTCTGACACTCTCCAAGTCAGTCTTGTGCTGTGGCACATGCTTTAGATACAGAGTTCTCTAGTCAGTATACTTAGATGGGTAGGGGTTCTATTCTTACTGCAGTCAACTGGTGTGTGCGTCAGTGTGTGTTTGTTTGTGCACTCAACATTAGAGACAACATTTTACACCAGCCTATAAGACACTGCTTTTAACATCTTCCTCTCACCAGACTGCTAATGCCATCAGCTATAGCTGATTTGAGGATGTGCAGTATTTCCACCAGACCAGGGGCAGACACTGGCCTGTAGGTCAGGTACAAGTCACCTATATGATATAGATTACAGTATCAGGGCTTTCAGTCTATCTACACACTTCATGGCATGGTTTGTAGGCTCTGTATTTTTTTCATGACAAACCCCTGTGGTGTCTCCAGCTGCTGCAGTTGTCTGGTGAGGTACATGCAAAAGGGAGCATTATACTCAATTAGTGTTCTGATGAGGGTCAAATACAATGCTGTTATAACATCCTCAGAGCTGGATACATGGCCTGACTTATGAGGTGCATAACCTATCCTTTCTGTACCACTGTGGAAACTTGGTGGTCGCAGTTCAGACTGCTGTTTACGTGTGTTCCCAGGTCTTGCACCACTGGGTTTGAGCATAGCGGTGGTGCTGTCAAAGCTGTAATTACTGAGGAATTCCATGTTGCAGAAGGTAAACAATGACACTTTTTGCATTTGTAGATCATGTGGCTTTGGCACCAATTATTTGTCTATGTTAGCCTCTCCTGTAATATGTTAACATCACTGGAGGACTCAATGATTGCACCCAATATGCAATACTCATTAAACTTGGCCATATACATTAACCTGGACTGTTGAGAAATAGATTCCAAACAGTAAGGGGCCCAGCACAGATCCTTGGGTTATGCCAGTGGTGGCTATAGTGCAGGACAATAATGCTTCTCCAGCAGAATTAATGGCTCTTGTGACCTGTAGGAGGTTTTTGTGGCTGGATCTTAGTGGTCTTGTGGTTATTTAGGGTTGGTGTAGATTCTGGGGGGATGGGACTTTTATTGGCTGGTTTATTAATTTGTGGGTGAGTGTGAGTTGGTATCATTGAAGAAGGTGGGTGAGCTCTAGCCAGCCCAGTTCTGCTAGTGAGAGACAGTGGTGAGTACGGTAGGAAGCCCCTGTGGTGAATTTGGTGATTTTGTTGTAGCAGGTTTTGAGCTTATTTAGATTGCATTGTCTAAGGTTAGTAAATATTGCAGAGGCGTAGAGTAGAGTAGAGATAAGATGAGAATTTGTTACCAAAATTTAGCTGTTTTGGTAAGTAGCTGCTGATTTCTATATAATGATCCCAGCTTTTTGTGAACTTTTTTAATGGTCACGCAAATGTGAATGTCAAAGTTCAGTTTATTGTCCATTTCTACTCCTAGTAATTTGGTGTGTTCTGTAGAATGGATGGTGGTGTTGTCTTTTGCTGTGATGTTAAAGTGAGAGCTGTCTAGGGTAAGTTTGATGGGTTAGAAGATTAGTAATTTTGTTTTGTTTGGGTTGAGTATTAGTTGGGCATCGGATAACCAAGTTTCAATAGAAGAAAATGCTTCCTGTGTGACTTTTTGCAGTTCTGGTAGGGAGTGGGCTGTGCAGATGATGGTTGAGTCATCTGCGTATTGTATGTGTGTGCCATGTGTTGTGGCTGAGGCTAGATTATTGGTAAAAATAGAGAAGAGTAGGGGTCCCAGGATGGACCCTTGTGGAACTCCTATGGAGACTGGTAGTTGGAGGGATAGGTTGTCCTGCCAAACAACTGCTTGTTGGCGGTCATATAGGTAACTCTGAAACCAGTTGATGACTGGTTAAGAGAAGGATAGGTTATTGAGAAGAGAGATGAGTTGTTTGTGTGGGACCATGTCGAAAGTTTTAGAGAGGTCTTGGAAGGCAGCTGAGGAAAGATAACCTGCATTTTTATTTTGTAGGATAGTGCTAGAGAAAGAGAGTAAGGCGGTGGTGGTGTTATGGTTAGGTCGGAAACCGTGCTGTGTGTTGGAGAGGAGCTTGTTAGCAAGGAGGTGATCTGAGACTTGAGAATGAATGCATCTCTCTAGTATTTTGGAGAGTGGCAAGAGAATAGCTATGGGGCGGTAATTGGTTAGATCTGTGGATGAGGCCTCCTTTGTGTAGGGGAATTATGTGTGAGACTTTCCATAGTGTAGAAACATAACTTTCTGACAGAGATCTGTTAATCAAGAGTGATACGTGGTAGGCTAGAGTGTCAGGTGCAAGTTGAATCTATTCAACTGGGAGGTTGTCTGCTGCTAATCTGGTGGTTTTAAGTTTAGTCAGTAGTTGTTTTATTTTGGAGGTAGGAACAGGAGAGAAAGATAAGCTAGTTGGGAGATTGTCAGTTCTAGTTGATGGTGTGGGTTTATGGGGGGTCTGTGTTGTCTAGCTAGTGATAGTATGGTTTGTGTGAAGTGATTGTTGAAAGAGGTAGCAGTATTTTTGGAGGAGTGAGTTAAGTTAGGAGTGGGTGTACTTACTTTACCTGGGTGGAGGATGGAGTTTATTGAGGACCAGAATTGTTTGGGGTTATGTTGGGAAGAGGTAAGGGCAGACTGGTAGTATTGGATTTTGCCCTGTTTTATAAGGTTTTTGGTTCTATTGCATAGTTCTAGGAATTTTTGCCTAGAAGAGGGAGTTTTGGTTTTGCGCCAGTTGTCCCATGCATTATCCCTGTTTTTCATTTCAGACTCTGTGTTTTTTTGTAGCCATGGGGATTGTTGGGCTCTAGTTCGGGAACGTCTTATGTGGGCATGGTAATTAAGGATGCTTAGAAATGTTTTATTAAAGTAGTCAACTGCTTCATCTAGTTTGAGGTATTTTAGAGGTTGCCAGTTACAGTCTTTTAGGGATGAGCTGAATGAGAGAGGATTGAAGTTATTTTTTTTGCGTATTTTATGGTAGATGATGGGTTTTGCTTTATAAAGGTGTTTTCTTAGTAAGAAGGATGGGGAGTGATCACTGAGGCTTTCAGATAAGCAGCCTGCTATATATGACTGGGGGCTTTTATTGACTAGTATCCAATCAAGGGTAGTGTGTTTGTTGGAGTTATTTATCCTAGTAGGTGACTGGACTAGTTGGGTGAAGCCATGAAGATTTACATGATGGGTTGGGTGGTTGCTAGAGCAATATTGCCAGTCAGTGTTGAAGTCTCCTGGAATTAAAGTTTCTTGGGGTAGGTGGTGGGTAGTCCAGCTGAGGAGGTTTTCAAGTGAAGGGATGTTGCGGCCAGGTGGGAAGTAGCAACCTATTATGTTTAGGGTTTTATTTTGATTTATTTTAAGGTTGGTATATATTATTTCTTCCGTACCTATTTGGGGAGCTGCTAACTTTATGATCTGGATGTCTAGATGCTGCTTAAATATTATAGTTATACCACCTCCTTTTTTGTTTAGTCGGTCTACTCTTAGTATATTGTAACCAGTAGGGAGGATTTTCTCATTAGTAATGTGCGGTTTTAACCATGTTTCTGTAAGGATCACTACATCAGGGGAGTAGAAGTCTATGGTGGCATGGAATTCATGCACCTTGTTGCATATACTTCTAATATTTAGGCTTATCAGAAGGAGGTTGGTTGGCTTTCTATTGGCTGTGATTTGGGAGATGTGGTTTGTAGTCTGATTATGAGGGGAGGCATTGGAGATAGAGGGACCAGGATTAGGATGGATGCCTCCACTGAGTGCTAGGTTGGATATGGATGAGATTATTAGCTTTATCAATTTCTGTATATGCTTGCTTATAAGGGAAGTTTTTTGATTGTGTTCTGTGGGCAATAGGTATGGTGGTAGGGTTATGTTAGGTTGTGGGGTTGTTTTTAGTTTAGGTATTGTGGTCTGTATTCTATATAGAGGGTGTATTGGGAAGGTTGTTGGCCTGATGAGAGAGTAGTAGAGTAGAGGTGGGATATGAGTGATGGTGTGTGTGGTGGTACGGTGGTAGTGGTTGAGTGCAGGAATGGTGGAGGTTTGGTAAGATGTGATGTACGCAAGGAGTGTGCATGCAGTGAGTATAGGTATGGTGTGCTTGTACATATTAGCTGAGTAGGAGGGATAGTAGTGAGAAGTTGTAGGAGGAAGTATAGGTGTGGTGAGGAGGGGCTACTGTTTGTAATAAAGGTAGGACCACTGGGGGTGGGTGGGAATTGGGGGAAGGGAAGAGAGCGTAGCAGGCAACAGATGAAGGAAGGCTATCAGTAGGTTTATAGGTTATAATGAAAAGGGCTGGCCCTGATTAGGCTGCAATTGTTCTTGTGGGGAGGGTGAGGATCAGAATAGACCAGAAAAGTGGTGCAATAGTATGATGAAAAGGGCTGGCCCTGATTTCACAGATATGCAAGTCTACAGAAACAATAAGAAAAGGCAGTAGGTACTCTGACTTGCTAGTTTTGCATACCTGTCTTATTGAAATAAAATAAGCCAATTTTACCAAGGAGTTATGTGGAAATTAGGAAGACAAGAATTTATAAGAGAAAATGTTCAGAAGTAGAGAAACAGCAAAGCATACAAATAGTACAACATATAAAGACAGATTGCAGTTAGAAGTACAGAATGGGGGCAGCTAATGTTCTGAAACAATAAGAAAATCAGTAGGTACTTTGGGGACTTACTTGTTTTGCATATCTTTCTTTTGAAATAAAATAAACACTTGTAAGTAGGAGTATGTGGGATTTAGAAAGACCACAAGTTATAGGAGAAAGGGTTTAGTAATACTAGAAAAACAGCAGGACTTTCAAATAGTTGAAACAGTTTGCAAAGGGAGACTGCTGTTAGGAAGTACAGTATGGGGAGAGGCAAATTAACATCCGTGATGGAGTGCTTTACTTAAAAATAGAAATTAAACAAGGGCTAGCAATTAATTTTGTCTGGAGGACAAAACATACTTTTTGTATATTTTGAAAATAACACTCATTCCAAGGTTGCCTGGTTCTGTTAGAGTACTGCAAGCCAATAGATCAAACTTGGCTTGGTGGGGATCCAGGGAAAGTAGAATTGAAAGGAGAAGCTGGGAAGAAAAATAATCAATATTAATACAAAATACAGCAACTGTTAAGAATAAAATGCAAAAAAAACCCAAAACTGATATCAGGAGTGGAAAGAAAATAAAAACTAGGTTATCTATACACAGATAAATGCCTCAGTTTGTGATAATGTGAAAATTAAGACAAGTTTTCAGTTATCACATTCAACAGATTAATGCAGTTGCAAATATATAGGAATACTGATACCAATTAAGTGGTATAACACATTCTAAACCAATAGGTGAGGAAATGTACACACTAATAACTCGGCATTTCTAAAAAATGCAATAGTGAGCAGCAATGAAATAATATTCTAACAATAAATGCTCTACACAATTAAAGCTCTAACAAGTCTATACTCTACAGTATCTGAGCCTACTAATACAATGGCTAAGTAAACAGTTTCAAGCACACAGAGTTACTGAAAATACTCTCTCCCATAAAAATACATGTCTAGCTTCATTACACTTTACAATGGTGTAAATCAACATCAATACATTTTACAAATGAAAAGAAACAAATATGAAAAATAACCTTAGGTATGAGCACTCCATCCAAAGAGACAAGCAGCTACACCAAGAGGATTTAAAAAATGGCTCCTGTACCTTATGAAAGCTATGTTAGACTGTAATAGGTCTTCTGGGGGAGGGGAGGACAGAATAGACCAGAAAATGTGGTGGATAACCAATAGTGTAATGAAAAGGGTTGACCCTGATTAGGCTGCAATTGTTCTTGTGGGGAGGGGGAGGATCATAATAGACCAGAAAAGTGGTGGATAGCAATAGTATGCTGTGATGGGTTACATTCATGACAATGTGGATTGTGCCATAAATACATGCATATATATATATATACATATATATATATATATATATATATAGATATATATATATGTATATATATATATATATATATATATATATATATATATATATATATATATATATATATATATATATATATATATATATATGTATATATATCCCATGCACAACAGTCAACTAGCCTGGACTTATGATGTCACATATAGTGTCAGAACAGTGTGCTTGATTACCCTCATAGATTGCTGACATGTCATAATAGTTGTAAAAGTGTGTTCATACAGAGCCATCTATGATCATTCAGAATCACATATTTTATGTCAGACACATGGTATTAGAGGTGGTTGTTGTTGTTTGTCTTTCGGCTTTTCCCAGTTAGGGGTCGCCACAGCAGAACTCCGGTCCGCTAATGACTGGCAGTAGATTTTTACGAATTGCCGAGGTGCCAGCTTGACACCCAAACTTCAACGAAGACACGCCCATTTACGCATGCATGTCTTTCGAACACTACCCAACCGTGGGGGGGGACATGCAGACTCCACACAGAAGGCACTCCCAAGCCAAGCCGAGAATCGAACGGGAGAACCTCTTGCTGTAAGGTAACAACGCTACTGCTGTACCACCGCGGAAGCTTATTAGTGGTGGTATTATTCTGATATTGTCCATGATTGTGTGTGCTTCTGTTTACTGTTGTCCATGAGCCTGTAACTGTGTCCCACTTGTTGGAGACCCTCTGCTGACATTACAGTCATAATCAGGCAAATCAGTTTTCACAGCTTCACAATATGCACCCAACCCCGAATGTATATAACATCCCTGATAGATGTCCTCTCCGTTGTTCATGCCAGGATGCTTATATCATAAAGACATCTTCTCCATTGTTATGTCACCTTGTCTAACAGCCACATAATATACATTTTCACTGTGCAGTCTTTACTGCATCACATTGATGTGATTAGTGTTCCTGCTACAACTGTCTTCCATTTACATGCTCTAATTTGCTGTGCATTACAATGATTCACCTGTCTTCTTTCTCTGTGATAATTGCTACAGTTCATCTGTGTATCCCTATTCAGTATACACAATTCCCGACTGCTTATTTTAAATGGCAATCCATGTACCATTACAGAACATTTACACAACTTTTGTTCAGAATGCCTGAAATGGTATTCCACAATGCTCTGCACTGTATATACTGTCCTGTACTTTCTTTGGACCATATGCATTGCTATATTATTAACCCTGGTAATCATTGTGCATTCCCCGAAATCCCGCAGACCTAGTTGGACTGTAGGTAAACAGGTCTATATGACTGCTATTTGTGTTGCCTTACACAGTTTCCTGGCTAGCAACACTGTTGCCAGCCATTTAACCTAGCTTGTTTATGTTTAAATACAGTGAGTGGCATGAATATTTAATTAGCAATGCTACTCACCACACTACATGGAGTTTACTGAACCCCAGAGCTAGTTTTTCTGGTAGTATCTCATCTCAGGTTTCAGTTTTATGTAAGGTATTAGAAGTGCGCAGCTCTAAATACATGATAGGTATTAGATATAAATACCTAAGTAGTGTATTAGCAGATCATATATCTGAAAAAAAGTGGTGTTATGAGGTATGGCTTAGGATTTTAAACACTTGAAATGTCTAAAAAAATTGCTGAACATGGAATTAAAATGGCCATGTAGTCTGTAAGCTGACAGGGTTTCCAGGGCTAAATGCTGCAGTGACAGTCCTCTCATCTGCCTTGTTTTGAAGGAATGTTCCTATTTTCAAGCCATGACTTACATCTGTACAGGAAGTCCCTGTTTTGGGAGGTATGTCCCTATTTTCAGGCTTGATTTATCCCTTCACACAATTTTCTGAATCTCCTTCATCACATGTGTTTTTTGAAGCTGTCTAGTACACACAAAAATAGGCAAAACAAAGGTAGAACACTGTGGTAAAGTAAGCCACAAAAAAGAATAAATACTAACAAAAAAAATGCAGCTCACAACAATGATAAATCTAATAACCAAAAACTTTAATGAAACCACAGAGCTTTTGGATATAGATCCTTCTTCAGTGTGATAAAACAATAATTAAAACATCACATTGCATATAAAGAAAATCAAGAAATCACATGACATAGCCCAACAAATCATATTCAGACTCCAATTATACAATTATAAGATCTTTTCTTAAAGTGTAAAATGCTTAAAATAAAAAAATAGAATAAAACTTTTTTCGCTAAAATATTCGTGTACTTAAAAATAACTGTTTACACTTCAGTACTAGTTTAATAGTAATTTGCTTGTTAAGATCAGGTAACTGGTCAGCCTGCATATGAACTATCCATTCATATTCTTTTAATTCTAATGTATTATTAATATCATCACCACTTAAGTTTTTTTTTGTAACATATCTATCACCCTAAAACTAAAATAATGGTCAACACCATTGTCACCAAAATGTTTTGCCAATGCATTACACCCCTGTGTACCTCCGATCTATGTATAGCAATTCTTTCTTTAAGTTTTCTAATCAATTTACCTATGTAAAAACCAGCACAGCTTTTACTGGTGGCTAAATAAACAATAAAAGGTGCATTACAAGTAGCAGTACATTTAAAATTAATTTTTTTGGAAGTCATAGGATGTATAAAACTATCCAAACTACATATGGCATCACAACATGAACAATTAAAACATGGAAAGGTTCCTATCCTATTAAATCTAACTTACTTCTTATTCATAGCCAAATCCTTATAACATAAACATCTTTTCAAATTCAAATGGTTCTTATATGCAAATTATGTTTTGTCCCCTATAAAAGACTTAAGTTCAGGAAGACCTTTCAAAATACTCCAGTTATTAATTATAACTTGTTTTACAGCCTGACTGCATCTACTATACGTAGTCAGATAATGTAAAGTCCTATCATCCTTGTTAACATCAATATGCTCTCTGAGTGTGCTAAGGACAGTAAAATAGGGTTTAGCTTTATTTTGTCTAAGTTTCAACACTTCTTCTCTAACAATATTTAGAGAGCCCAAGTCATAGCCCCTTTCCATGAATTCATTTGTCATTTCCGCCATCTGATTAATACATTTTGAATCATTAATATTCAGCCTACTTGCATGTACTGGACTATTTTGGAAGTAACTACTGACTTATTTTAAGGCCCTGAAACTTTTGAAACAAAAGTACACTTCTTTTTTTTTTCTTTTCCTTTTGCTATTTTAGTACACTTGGCCCTATAAGAAAGAGTCCATAGCACTGGATTTAGAATCTCTCTTTACCAAACAACCACCAAACAATCACTACCATATTACCATATAAACCATGGACTGTGTTCCAAGAAATTTACCACTGATTATCATTTACAAGTGAAGAATTTGATAGAGTTGTCATACTAGCTGGTCTGTGTCTTAGCGTTACAGTGATGTATAGTGCTAAATGTACATGCTCAGCAACTATCAAGCATTTTTGTGTGATTACTGATCACCAAGATGACAGCCTTCTTCTCCATAAAGATCAGAGGGTGTGAGAACCTTTATGTCAGACACTCTGACCCTGACCACAGCTATTAGATTTTACTTAAGTGAAAGAAGCCTTTATAATGACGTGAAAAGAGAAGAACTGCTGTCAGTCGTAGGCAATGCCATGTGATCCCTGTAAGGATGACACGAGTAATACAATTCAAGGAACCTGGGAATGAAGTGGTTAAAAATGATAGAGACAGAAATGGAAAAGGCAGATATGAAATTACATAAGCATGGGCAAATAACAGGAGAGGTCACAGCACAAAAGTATTAGAATATTGGCTATTTACGGTAACAGTATGAAGAGAATAAGAGATGTAACCTCGAGGTACGTCTGGCAGTTCGTGCAGATGACTAAAATTCTAAGCTGATTACAAGCTGCTTCATTCCATTTGCCTGCTGTGGGACACTGAGCAAGTCATTTAACCAAACAGTGCTCTGGGGCAATGTGGAAAATGGCTATGTTGTTCAATAGTCTTTGGCATCACATACCTCGTAACTACTTATGACCCTAAGTGTAATTGTGTGACAATACATGATGAACATCATTACATTAAGAAAGCAATTAGAAATTTAAGGTATGAACACAAAGTGAGTGCTTTGGCAATCAAGCTATAGGAGGAAGTGGAGACTAGCAATGGATAAATACAGTTTAAATACCATGAGATATATCAAGAGAGGATGATGGGATATTAAAGGTGACAATAAGCTGTTTCAGCAATAAAGAAGGGTGTGTTATTCTTAATGTGACTCTGAGGCTGCCTAATGTTAACTGACAGACCTCTTCATTGAGAGTTGAAAGTAACTGGAAATTCACAGCTGTTCAGCAAAAAAGCAGTTCAAAATTCAGCTTCAGTCAAGGAAACAGCTTCTAGTAATTTACAGGAAAAAATAAATAAAAGTACTCTCAGAGGTGTTGTAAATAAATGACGCACTGGATGAAGATATAAAGTCAAATGGCAAAAGGCTGAAAAAATAGAAGACATGCTAAGTCAGAAAAATGCAGAAATAAGAGTCTGAAATAAGGAAAGACTGCATAAACAAGAGATTCCCAAGCAGAACTGTTTAAGAAATACTAGAGTCACAACACTCAGGGAAAAAAAACAAAATTCCTTGCTATACCAGAGGAAATGGTTGGAGTAGACAACCTTAATATTATGAAAGAACAAATAAGCCACTGGACTGTTTTTTCATAGCAGGATCTGCAATTATACTATCAAAAGCAGCTGTTCCTGAAAAAAAAGTAACAGAGGAGAAAAGCATTAAAAAGTGGGGACATTAGAATGTTTGTGGACAATTATTATTCATTGTATGCCAGGCAGGAGAAAAGCCAGTTTATCTCAGCAATCAGAGGATGTTGAGAAGCAGGTATGAAGTTCAAGTGGCTATACCCAGCTGTTTTCAGAATGCTTTTTATCTTGGACATGCAGTAACTAGAGAACTAAAGTATGCAAGGAGAATATCTGTCCCAAGCTTGAGAGCAGCAAGTTATCTTTACCTTTTTGTTTGTTACAAAAAAACAGGCCAATTAATTTAAATTCAGCATTCAGAAAGAGTTAAAAAACAGTCCAAAACTTAAGGCTTTTTTCCAGGAAAGCACGCTGACAAATGTTGATTTTAGAGGTCTCTTGAAGGCTTCTAGTTGGAACAAATCAGTTACTGAAAAAAAATAACAGTTTTACATATGGATTCTAATGACAACAGCAGCAATCTGGAAACTACTTCCTTGCACACAAAAAAAAGCTTTAAGTTTTGGACTGATTTTAACTGTTTCTTGATGCTGGATTTTACTTAATTTGCCCTGTTTTTGTAACAAAGAAAGAATGGAAGACAGCCTGCTACTCTCATGCAGAACACAATTATTCTCCTTGCACCTCTGATTGTGTTTGTGTACTTGTTCATCCTGTGGCTCAAAGTTTGGATGTGCACAGAAGTCCTGGATACAAGGTGGATTTACTAGAAATATTGCAAGTAAAAAGACTCCAGTCACTCACAGCTGCAGGCAATAAATACATCCAAAAAAGTCCAGTATAAATCCAAAGTAAAGTCAAATCCAGTAAAGAAAAATCCAAAAGTGAAGTACTATCAAAGGTTTAATAAAAAGTGAAATGAGATGAATTTAATTTTGCGTTTTAGAGTGTCATTTTACTATTGTGTGCATACACTTTTAATTTTTTAATGAATATGCTGTTAAATGTTGTGATTGGTCAGTCATAGTATTTAAACAGGTTGCTGTATTGTATTTTCAAAGTCTGATGAGGCGGTCAGGTGTACCACAAAAGCACTCACTTTTTATTAAACCTTTGATATTACTTCGCCTTTGGATTTTTCTTTACTATATTTCACTTTACTTTGGATTTATACTGGACGTTTTGGATATATTTACTGCCTGCAGCTGTGAGTCACTGGAGTCTTTTTACTTGCAATATTGATTTTCATTATATTCTCCTGTCACTTTATTTTGGTATTTGGAGTTTTATATTTTTCTATATTGGATTTACTAGAGACACTGGTGCTCATTTTCCTTTGAAGTACAAACAAGAGAAGCCACTTTTTTATTCTTTGTTTCTTTTCCTGGAAAATTGTCTGGAAAAAGACTGACCCAAGGAAGGTACACTATCCTAGGTCGAACACATTTCTTGGTCAGACAGCAGACCTTAACCTACCCCATCATAAACACATCCTGAAAGACCCTAAAAGTACCAAGTTCTGTTCCTAACAGGTAAACTCTATACAAGACTATTAGAAAATATTAAAAAAATACTTAAACATAATATTTTACACACGCATTCACAGTAATAAAATAATCTGATACAGAATGATAGTCCAAATAAAAATTAGTCTGCTTTGAGTAAATAATAGTAGTTTCAATTGTTTTCAAAACAATTACCTTTAAACTACTACCACATTTAGATAAATTGCTTCACCCCATATAATTTACTTTTTTGTTCAAACAGGAGAATAACTAATGCTAATCTTTTAATTCCCTCAATATTTTTGTTATGACAAATAAAATTTGATTATATTTAATTAAATGTGTTGCAACTAAATCTTTTAATATAATTAATAGTCATTTATATGGTCAGAGTTAAAATATTGTGAAGTTCCTTCATCACTGATTACATTTATTAAAAAACCTTTATTCATAAACAAAAGCCTACATTAAAATATATAATAAGCTTTTCCCAGATTTGTGTTTCTTATTGGGGTTAGGTAATGCTGTTCCTTACTTGCAACTCTTTTTGTAACAGCAAAAAATCCATTCATTTTTAAACTTCATTAGGGCATTTTAGTAGCATCTATGAGAAGGAGAGAAGTTATACTTGGCTTTTGGTTATGAAATGAAATTTTCAGAAATCAGAATTTCAGTAAATTACTCATTATAATAAAATTAAAATAGTTAAAGAAGCAACATTTTGGTAGTTTCTATTAATAAAAATATTTATAAACTAATTCAAAATATGTACTCTGCAAAAGAATGTCAATTATTTAAATACATTGAAATATTACTTGTTCATTAATAGGGAGAATTAATACTATAAAAATAATTCTACCATTAATATTTTTTCCATTACAAAATATTTTGATACTTCCAAAGGAAAAATAAATTTCACAAATTAAGAGAAACTAGTAAAATTCTTATGGAAAGGAAGTGTTCCTAGAAATCCTAGGTAAGTATTATCAGCAACTAAAAATTAAGTTGACTTGGACTTACTCAGTCTCAGATGTTATGTAGCTGCCAATGCTACTGCCAATTTGATTAGTTTCCATTTTAGTAACAACTCTGCCTATCAGATAATTGTATGTAAAACTGTGAAATCCAAATGTCTTTTTATTTAGACTACTATCTGTGAATTCTTCAGATTTCCCATTAATAGGCTATTTTAAACCTATACTTCACCAGGTTTTATCCTTGAAACATTACATTAATTTACCTTGAAAAAACATCGGGCAGGATTCACGAAGGCTTGCACGGAGTCTAAGAGTAGTGTAAGACTCCATGCAGCCTTTGCGATCCAGGAACAGCCCAAAGTCCGTGTAAGAGACCAGCTAAAACGTCTCTTACACGGAGTGGGCGTGGATAAGCTAATCACCTCACTTGCAGCCGAATAGCATGCAAATGAGGTTGATTAGCGATCCAGGAAGCCCAAAGCAGCCCGTATAAGAGCCGTTTTAGCTGCAGAAATGTACTCAGTTGACAACTGAGTACGTTTCTGCAAAAAAACACAATGGAGCCATGGCAGCTCCAAATAAAGGGTGCAAATGTGTCAGACAGCATGCCAATGGCCAAATATGTGGCCATTGGCAAGGTACCCCCATGCAAATATGAGAAATAAATAATTTTTTTCAGCGATTGCCGGTGTTTAAACACAGCGCAGCCCCGGGCAAACGGGCTATGCTATATAAAACATAAAAACGAAGGTTATGAACCCACAAATGTGGGTTTTATGCAATACATGGATTTACAATGCAGGGACCAGCAGACCAAAAACAACATGGCCACCATTTAGTGGTTGCTAAGGGGGGAAGCTGAGTCTAAGAGATGTAACTAAGCATTAGTAGGCAATCTGATGCAAATGAGTGTTAGGATACTGAATTCCACTGTCACATAGCAAATGAGCACATTCTGAGTAGTGTAAGAGTTACATAAGGGGGAGGAACAGAGTAGGAGATAGGTGACATCGCAGGGGGGAATGGCAGAAAGAAATGCAGTTCATTGGAGGTCAGAGTTACATGACAGATGTCAGACACATATCATGGAAAGAGGAGTGCCACAACATAAGCATGGGAAAGTCAAGAAATGGAAGGTGTACACTGTTGCCTACACCAAAGTTTCTTGCTGGGCATGCATACGCACGTGTGTGCGCCATGAAGCGCGAGTAAGACAGTGTGCATGCGTGTAAGGCAGACTGAGCATGTGGGAGCATGTTGGTAGATGTTTAACACTGTTTGCGTGGGTGTGTGCGCGTGTGCATGCGTTTTAACCCGAATAAGCAGATTCCAAACCGTGTAAGCATGTGTGCATGAGTGTAAGCCACTGTGAGCATGTTTCTGCTATTATGCACGCTGCTCCCCCCTGAGGAAACAGAAAGGAAAAAGGAAGTAACAAAATTAGTAGGAAGCTAGCAGGGAATACTGCTGGAGTTAGGAGGTGAAAACAATTAGAAGCAGGCAATTAGACAGGCAGAATAGTAGCTCAGCCCAACACTTCAAACTCTGCAAACAGCAGTGCAAGATGTTTCTCTCAAGAGACACTGCAAAACAGGAGTAAGCTATTAAAAGTGAAAACTGAAAAAGCTGAACTCAGAGCAGAAATGTTAGGGGCTGCCATAGCTGTCATAATGAGACATAGGCGACTTGCTGAGGGTGGTGACAATGCAGATGGTGCCAGACAACCCACAGTGAGGAGACGGAGAAGAGTGTACAGGCCCAGGGTCACCTACCACGGGTTACATGAGCTGGAGATAGTAGAGCGCTATAGAGTGGACAGAGAGCTCCTGCAGCAAATAGTGGAGCTGTGCAGGCCACGCCTCACACACAGAACCAACAGAGGGGAACCCATCCCAGTGGAAACCAAGGTATGTGTTGGCCTAAGAATACTAGCAACAGGTACCTTCCAGAGACCAACTGGTGATATGATGGGGATATCACAGGCATCAGCCTCCAGGGTACTGCACCAGTTCCTGGATGCCATGTCAGCACATGTCGGTGATCATGTATATTTCCCCAATGCCCGTGAGGTATTGGCCAGCAATATGCATCTCTTCCAGCAAATAGCGGAATACCCTGAGGTAGTGGGTGCAATAGACTGCAAGCACATACGCATCAAAGCACCAGCCGGTGAGCGGGGTAGGGCCTACATTAACCGCAAGGGCTTCCCCTCCATCAACTGCCAGGTCATGTGTGATGCCCAGGGCATAATAATGAATGTGTGTGCTGGCTGTCCTGGGAGCTACCATGATTCCCACATCTGGCATTTGACGCAGCTGTACCAGACATTTGCCAATGGGGACATCCCACACGGACACCTAGTGGGGGATGCAGGTTATGCACTGGAGCCGTGGCTGATGACACCCATCAGAAACGCACACACACCTGAACAGGAACGCCATAATGAGGCACACGCACAAAAAACATGTAATGTAATAGAGCGTGTGTTTGGGCTGCTCAAGTCACGGTTCCGGTGTCTGGACACATCTGGTGGAGCCTTGCAGTACACACCAACTACATGTACCCAAATTGTCATGGTATGTGCTATGCTACATAATATGATCTTGCGAAAACAGCTGCAGCAGGACCATCATAGGGCTGGGCCAAACAGCCCCCCACCATTGCCAAGGCCATCACAGGCAGAGCATGACTCAGAGGAGGAACAACCTGAGCCTGCCCCAGTAGGCAGAAGGAGGCATGCCCAGTATGCCCTGGCCTTGGCAAAGAGGCAACGCATAGCACATACACTGGCTCAGTAGGAACCCTGGGAATGATACCCCCTCTGACTCACTCAAATAATAACAGGGATGCCTAAAATGACATGACCTGCTCACAAACATGTACAGGGAGTGTAATATGTGCATCCGACAGTGGCAGCCCTGCAGCACCACCTGAGGCATGAATGCCATGTGTTAAGTACCATGTACTATATGCACACCTGAGGACTGTGACTAACATCCTACCCTCACCAAGCATCATGCCACAATATGACAATGAGATGATCAAGTGCAATAATTGGCTGAAGTATTGCAGTTAGTCAAAGGGGATCCAATGTGTGCCAGCCTGGGATGACATGCTGAGCATGACATGATGCTCCACCTGCTAGGACTGGCATGCACCTATCAGTGCAGGCCGTATGGATACTGGCAAAGGCTGTTGTTACCCACAGCGTGCCCTGAATAGGTAAGGCTCAAAACACAAACCTACCTCCATAGGTATCAGAAGGGATAAGAACCTAGATGTAATGCTACCCAATGCCAGAAGTCTAAACAGCAAGATGCATGCAGTCTAAACTCACCCAGTATGGAGAATGTTGATATCTGTACTGTAACAGAAAACTGGGTCAAGGCTCACAACAGCACCCTAACACTACCAGGTTACACCTCATACTGTGCTGTACAGCCTCAAAACATGGAACAAGCTACAAAAGGAGGGTGACTAGCAATAATTGTCAAGGATAACCATACCCCCATGTTGGTACCACAACAAGAAGCAGCATGGACTAGCCATGGTCAAGTAACAGTGGCTAAAACTGCCCCCCAGTTTATAGCCTGCTACAGACTACCGTCCCAACACCAGGAACTGCACCTGGCCTATATTGGAATACATGAATATATCAAGTCCTCCAAACCACATTATATTGGGTGACTGAAAATACCCAGACATAGACTGGGAGCATTATACTAGTTCCAACACTGTAGGACAAAAGTTCATAGAATCCATAAACCAAAATGCCCAGGAACAACGTACCACTCCCACAAGAGGGGTAAGCATACTGGATGTGATAATCAGCAACATGGGTACTGGATGGCAAGATGAGAAGTGTATTGCTCACTGGTAAGACCAGACCATAGAGTAATCACACTGGATATACACATCCTGACCACAGTCCCTGGCCAGAAAACCACAGTGAAAAAGATGTGTAAAGCAAAATTTGCACTCCTCAAAACTGATGTGGAATCCATTAAAGGTCCTGTGCAGGTGCAAAATATGGGCCACACCTCAGAACCTGTTATGCAGGCATTCCATGAACACTGCCAGGAATGCTTGGATTATGCAATCCTAAATTAAAACAAGATACAATGCCATACATGCAGGCATCTGGCATGGTGGACACCAGCCATAACCAAACCATGCAAGAGAATGAGGAAGCTAGTACATGATAGAGCAAACATAAAAAAAGAAGTAATCACTGATCAGTAGTATGGCAATAAAATATATCCACACATACAATCCACTAAGGCCAGCTACAACAAGTTGAATCTGTGAATCTTGAGGCAATGTTACACCTGCCCCAAGTACACAGACACCCCCAACTCCCCCCAAGAAATACAAATATATGTGAGAGATGCAACCTTCTATCCAAACTGGAGGCTGAGCTCCCTCAACTCAGTACTCCCAAAACTAGTCAGGAGGAGAAGGTAACCATACACACCACAAACCCAGTCCCACATAGACCTATCACAACTGCAAACCAAAGACATAAACACAGAAAAACATTCCCGGAGGCCCGAATTACAAACACACCACACCAACAGAGGCCTCCAAAGCAGACACCCAATCAAACAACCTCCAAACATTGCACATGCAACACATAGTACACAAAGCTGGTGTGCCAAACAGTCACAGGCCCGAAGGAGAAACAACATGTCTGATACAGTTGTAATAGGTGACTCCATAGTGAGACATGCTGCTGTCCCACACACCAGACTGAACAAGGGAAAGGGTACAGTAAGCAGCCTGTAGGCTGCTACAATATGCCACATAACACAAGTATGCAGGTCACCCCAAAGCAAGTAGAAATATGATGCAGTCATAGTCCATGCTGGTGTGAATGACCTAAGATGTACCTCCCCGGACTACATGAAAAGAGACATAGATGAGCTCTCCGATTATGTAGTCCAGGCCGGTATGACACTGACCGTTTGCAGCATCCTACCCTCACCAAGAATGATGCCACAGTACAAACACGGAATGATCAGTTATAACAAGTGGCACAATTACTGGTGTCATTCCAAGGGGATCCAATGTCTGTCTGCTTGGGGTGTCATGCTTGACAAGCCACGCAGCTGTTCCAGGGATGGCTTGCACCTGTTACCCCTGGGCGTCTGGATATTGGATAAGGCTTTTGCCACCTCCATAGAGGCTTTCGTAGGCAAGGCTGAAAAGACTAACCCACCACCCTACAAAACATAAGTGGAAAGAAACATAAGGGTAATGCTGACCAATGCCAGATGTGTAAACCTCAATATACATGCTCCCGAGGCCATCCCCAGTATGGAGAACATCGATGTCTGTGCAGTGACAGAAACCTGCTGCAAGCCTCCTGACAGCACACCAGCACTACCAGGTTATACCACATATCATGCGTTATGGCCCCAAAACCTGGAACAAAACATAAAAGGAGGGTGAGTATCCATATTCAGCACAGACACCCATATGTCCAGGTAACTGACAATGCACAAGGCATTGGAGTCCACCCATGTGCAACTAACCATAGGCAAGACTGCTGTACAGTCTGTAGCATGCTACAGACCACACTCTCACACAGAGTAACCCCACCCAGCCGTCCTGAAGACACTGGACAGTATGAATGTCCCACCAAATACCAAACAAGGTACTCACAAATTACTGCATAGGTGATAAACCATTATGTATGGAAGGAGTAATCAGGGACCTAGGGACACAACTGGACAGTAACCTGTTATGTGACACTCACATTGCTAATGTGGCTAGGAAGACTGTCTATATTGGACACCGTATCATGAAAGGATTCACATCTACGTCAACAGAGGTCATTGTGCCCCTATACTGTTCTCTTATCAGACCCATAATCTAGTACAATGCCTCATTTGGGATGTACCTTACCTGACACCTGCAGCAGTTAGAAATACCTCAAAGGTACCTCACCAAGAGGATAAAGGGTCTCAAATATATGTCATATGCTGCCTGGCTGTAGACACCCCAGCTGAATGCAGTCACATAATGCCTACACAATGCCTTTGTGTAGTCACATAATGCCTACACAGAGGCATTGTATGTCTGTTGTACAAGGCCATGTCCAACACAGGAGTAATGGACATGCTCCACCCCAGAAAACTCAAAGCCATCGGAGCTGTGAGAGTGAGAGATGTCAACCTCAACACATAATGAAATAGGATGTGCTGGAGGGACAGATACATAAATAAGAGGCTCCCCACACCCTGGAACAGAATCCCACTCCATGTTAGGCAGAGCCCCTCACTGACACTCTTCAATAGGAATCTTGCCAAGTGGATGGATGATCATAGATTTACACTGGGGGTCGTCACTGTGTCACGTCCAGACAGAGGCACAGCAAAGCAAATCATAAATGGCCATAATATTCACATAGCAAGGGGTGGCGAAAGCCACACACACTCTGGCTAGGCTTACAAATGCCCTAGGGTGGATAGCCTTGTATGAACCTATGAACCTATGAAGATACAAATTGTACAGGACACTAAGGATAATCCCAAGGCTTCCACAACTGATGGTAGGAACCGTGTTGGGAATTCACAGATATGCTCTGAATCACACAAATATTACAAATAATATACCAAACACACACACATATTGCCAACATACATCCTGACAGGTGCAGTGCAACCCCAGAATGCAAAATATCTATCCCAGCAGACTGCTGGCCCCTTGACATTGTAGATGCTGAGGTAACAGCCAGCATCTACAAAGCAAAACACACAGCAGCAATGGTATGAGATGGTGTCCTGGGCTGAGTCCAACATGGACTCCAAGAATAATGGAATGCCAAATCACACTACTGCTCAATGTCAGCCTTACCACAGGATATGTACCCAAAGAGCAGTGTACAACAACAGTGGTCGTTCTCAACAAAGGTGTTGCCTGAATGGATACTGAAAACTACCACCCCAGAATCCTGAGAAGCTCGGTCTGCACAGCTATGGAAAGGATCAGCATGTACCGCAGACATAAAGATATTGGGGACCTACTAACACCGGACTCTACCCAGTGTGGCTTTCTTAAGTGCAGATCCTGCCCCTAAACATGTTTGACTCATTTGAAACAGTCATTAAGGTCATTGATGAGGGCAATGTGGTCCACACAGCGTAGCTGGACCTTGCAAAGGCTTCTATACAATACCCTACATGTTCATTATAGATATGCTCACCAGCTTAAATATAAACCCCTATGTCAGTAGAGGGGTTGCAAACCAGACCAAGGACAGAACTGACATGGTCAGACATGCTGCAGCCATGTCAGACTACAAACCAGATATAACTGGCATCCCACAAGGCTTGGTCCTGGGACCTCCCTCGTTTGGTATATATGTCCCGTAGGTACAGGCCAACATGGAAGGACTGTGTCTGAACATGTTTGCAGAGGACTACAAACTGACCACCATATCTGACCCTCCAGCTGACACAAGCATCCCACAAAAGGGCCACATAGAAACAGACAACTGGTGCCATAGTCATGTCAGCAAGCTAATTGCAGAAAAGTGTATAGTCAACCCCCGTGGATATACAGTAAGTGCCCGCCAATTACCACATAGGTGTTAACCAATTATGTACTTAACATGTGAGAGACCTGGGGACACAAGGTGATAGATATCCTGCAATGGACAAACATGTGGCTGTAGTGTTTATAGAAACATACCATATACCCACCTAATCATGAAGGTTGTCAGATCTAGATAAGGAGAGATGATTGTGACTCTGCAGTCATCCTTCATCAGCGTTACAATTGACTACAATAGCTCCTGTGGGATGTACCTCAGCAGACACCTCCATCAACTGTAAAGTCCCCAATAGTACCTCACCAGGAGTATCAAAGAGCTTGCACAGATGCCATGTGTTGCCTGATTAAACAAACTGCAGCTACACATACTGCCATACTGCCCACCCAGAGGCAAGCTGTGCCTGATGTATAAAGCCATGTCCAAGCTGGAATCAATAAACATGCTGCACCTTGTACAATCTGAATGGCAGTGAGCTATGCACATGAGAGACCTGAACCCCAGCACTGACATGCATAGGACAAGCTGTACTGCATGATCCATAACACAGAAGCCACCCCCACTCATGAGTAAACTCCCAGTACAGGCTATCCATAGAGTCACTCATCGATTCTCCTCAAGAGGAATCATGATGGGTGGATGGGAGATGGTAGGTTTACCCTGGGTATCACTGTTATGTCACAGGTAGACAGAGGCACAGTATACTAACCATGACATATGTCATGGCAAACTCCACTTACAATGTGTGTCGAAGGACAAACACACTCTCCAACTAGCATTAGAAATGGCCTAGGGCACATCGCTAGTGTTTGCAAATGTACACCTATGTTGTGGAATACACTACCAATGTTGGACAAGCCTGGTTTAAGTAGTTCATATCTGAACATAATGCAACATGGTCAGATGTGCACAACTGGCCCCTAACCAGGCTGTTGTGCTCACTATGGAAATGTAAAGCAGTGATAGGACTAAAGCCCAGGATACTGTCCACCACAGTCAAAGTATTGAACCAGTACACTATACGGTACTACAGTGTTAGGTCAATATGAAAGGATGTTGACAACTGTATGCAAAGTATCCCATGCAAACCCTGCAGGCACAGTATAATCCCTGTTGTGCTCACACACAAAGCAGTCGGACAGTAACTACACAACATGACACACAACGCACAACCATAAACGGGAGATGTTTGTTGAAGTTCACACTCATCCACAAATGTGGTGGGCTGCAGAGTTCAACATATGGAAAGCTCACACTGGGCATGCTCACACACTTTGATAAATGAGACATATGTCAGACAACATGCCATGGGAAGGCTGAACTGGGCATGCTCACACACTTAGGCCAAATCTCAGTTTAGCAGTTGGCCACACATATCTGGTATTTGTACGTGTTATTCCAGGAACCAACCACATTACAGCAATCTGCCCAGTGCACACAGTTAAATGACTACAGAGACATACATGATATAGTGTATCCCTCCCATATGCAAACATCTTCCACAGATACACAAGTTGTTCATACAAACAGGGAATGCTATGGCAATAAAGACCTGCAAACAGTCTATCAGCAACAAATAATGTGCATTTGACAATTAAACATATGGGTGTAGAGGTCAACACTAGGCTGTTTGCGCTAGGGAATGACAGCTTAACCAGAGTGTGCTTGGCATCTGCCTCCCCAGTACAGTAGTCTACTGTGCCACTGTAAAGTAGGTCACATAAGGCACCGTGTGAGGCTAGTGTGCTGTGCCTCTGTCAAGCAGGGACACAGTGGAGATCCCAGGGTTTGAATTTGCTAAGCCACAGCCATGTTGTTGGTGTGTGCTGGAAGAGGGTTGCTGAGGACCTCTAACAGTAAGTGGGCATCAATAACAGACTGAGGGGAGCCTTATCTGCATTGTCTGGACAATTTCACTGTCAACACTGTGTCCTGATGATTATGAGGGATTGAAGTGTCGTGCCGGTACTGTTCAGAGATGTCCTCCCTCTGTGGGCTACTGCTCTGCAATGTATTAGCTCACTCTGTTGGACAGCTCATATATGGCTGGTGTACATCTGACAGGTGTCCTGTTGTGGAGCAGTCATGGGTATATTTGGGATAGCATGATCAATGCAAACCTTCCACATGCTCATAGAATGCAATTGTCAAGGATTATGCAGAGTGGCCTGTATACTCCCCCAGCATGGGTCCTTTGAAGTCTTCCATCCCAGTCTTCACAAGTGTAAAGTCTGCTTTTGAAAATACAGTTTGTTTGCAGTGACAACCTTGCCTGGGGGTGGGGATGGGATATGGATGGCCAGGGAAAGGTGGGTATGGTCAGATATCAACAATGGTGGTCTACCTCTGGTGTGGAACAGTGAGTACCCAAGTTGTAGATGGTCAGCTGCAATATGTATTCCCCCTTGTGGCTGTGGTGAGTGGTTCTGCCATAGCACATGAACTCACAAATTGTAGTGGCTGTAGGGTAATGTTGTAGAGGCCTGAGTAGTTCCCACACACAATATGCCTGTACCTGACATTAACAACTGGAATGGTGCATGTGAACACTTGCATATCTTGGCACTGTGCCCAGGGAAGCAAAGTGTGTGCCCTGGATGTGGGAGGGGTGGTCAGGACTGGTTGTGTTGTGTTGTGTGTTACAGGTCCTGTGGTCATGAAGCATGGTATAAAACATAACCTGCCAGTGCCATGTGCATATCTGACCTTGACGTAGGTGGCTGCAAATGCATATATATGCTATCCCCCACCTGACAGGTAGTACTAGATGTACATACCTCTGTAGAAATAATGATGTCAGTGCCCTATAAATACTGCAGGTGCAGAACAGATGCCCAGTAATCCGGATAGTGCGCTCTGCTAATGTGTCCATCTCGAGTGTCATAATATAGTTAGGTAGGGGTTTGAATCCTGCAAATGCTCCGTGTGTGTGTGTGAGTGGGGTTTGTGTGTGTGCAAGTCTGTGTGAGAGAAATGTCCCTTTTGGCAACTGGGAAAACACACTACACGATGCACATTCCCCTTTCTAAACACTGATGATGTCAGCACCCTATAAGTAAAGCAGGAGAAGGAAAACCTCCCAGTAATGTGAATAGCGCGCTCCGCTAATGCGTCCATCTTGAGTGTCATAATATAGTTAGGTAGGGGGTTGAATCCTGCAAATGCTCAGTGTGTGTGGAGGGGGTCAGTGTGTGTGCAAGTCTGTATGAAAAAAATGTCTCTTTTGGCAACTAGGAGAACACACTACAGGATGCACATTCCCCTTTCTAAACACTGATGATGTCAGCACCCTATAAGTACAGCAGGAGAAGAGAAACCTCCCAGTAATGCGAATAGCGCACTCTGCTAATGCGTCCGTCTTGAGTGTCATAACATAGTTAAGTAGGGGTTTGAATCCTACAAATAGCAAGTGTGTGTGTTTGGATGAAGGGGGTTAGTGTGTGTGCAATTCTGTATGAGGGAAATGTCCTTTTGGCAACTGGGAGAACACACTACAGGATGCACATTCCCCTTTCTAAACACTGATGATTGCAGCACCCTATAAGTACAGCAGGAGAAGGTATGTGGCATGGACAATGACTGAGTCATATGTGTCCATGCCTCTGACTGACCTGCATGCTTGTGTTATGTGGTGGACCATAGTGCCCCACGGGCATATCACTGTGACCTTCACCTTGTCCAGCCTGGTGAGCGTGACCTCACTGTACTGGACAATAAAGGTACCTAACACAACTGTGGCAGGTGTGTTGTCTAGCTGTACAGGCTATGACTGTTTGGCACACAGGATTTGTGTGCTATGTGTTATGCGTGATGTGTTCTGGCATAACGTATGCCTGTGTGCCAGCTGCAGAGGTGTCTGCCGCTCAGGCAGGATGCTATTCTTAGCCTCCACGAATGGCCCAGTGTGTTCACATGCTTGTATTGCTGTAAGTGTAGGTCTACATCAGACTGGTATTGTAGTCACTGTAGTATTTCATGCCACCTGACAGGTTATGCCAGTACTGGGTTCAGAGTGCTTAGTCCCCAGTTTGGCTATGTGGTTCCATCTCATACATGTGTTGTACGTCCATGTGTAGGGGAGAGGGTTGACTGTGTACATGTGGCAGCTGTGACATTGTCACATGACCCACATATTCCACAACTGTAACATAGAGGTGACTGACAACTGACCTTTGCACATGCTACCATAGTATTGTGATTGCCATGGTGATTAACAGCACATAGGGCCAATGGGGAATAAGGTACATAGGGTCATAGGTTCATAGGTTCATACTAGGCTATCTGCCCTAGGGCATTTATAAACCTAGCCAGAATGTGTTTGGCTGTCGCCATCCATTGTAAATGTATCTTGCCATGCCCTTTTTCGAGGTTAGTATACTGTGCCTCTGTCTAACAGTGACACAGAAGTGATACCCGGGGTAAACCTACAATGTCCCATCCACTCATCAAGATTCCTCTTGAAGAGAGTCAATGAGGGACTCTGCCTAACCAGGACTGGGATTTTATTCCAGAGTGAAGTGAGCCTCTGGGTTATGAATCTGTCCATCCAGCATGCCCTATTTATTTCAGTGCTGAGGTTCAAGTCTCTCAAGCGTGTAGCTCGATGGGATTTGGATATTTTCAGGTGCAGCATGCCCATTAATTCCGGGTTTGACATGGCTTTATACATCAGGCACAGATTGCCTCTGAACAGGCGGTATGCCACTGAGTAGAGCTGGGGTTTCTTTAACCGGTCAGCATATGGCATCTCTTTGAGCCCTTTGATCCTCTTGGTGAGGTACTTTTGGGGTCTTTCCAGTTGCTGCCGGTGTCTGGTAAGGTACATCCCAACAGGGGCATTGTACTCAATTATGGGCCTGATGAGGGATGAGTAAAGAGGCACGATGTCCTCCCCTGATCTAGATGTGAATCCCTTCATGATGGGGTGGGCTATATTAAATGTCTTTCTAACCACTTTGGCCAAGTGGTTGGCAAATGAGAGATTGCTATCAACTTGGGTCCCCAGGTCCCTAATTACTTCTTCTGTACTTAATGGATTACCACCTATGTGGTACTTTGTGGGCACTTTGTTTTTGCCAAAGGGGATGACTATACACTTTTTTGCATTCAGCTTGAGACCATGGCTCTGGCACAAGTTGTCTGTTTCTATGAGGCCCTTTTGGAGGATGCTTGTGTCGGCTGGAGAGTCGATTATGGTGGCCATTTTGCAGTCATCTGCATATTTGGTCAGCCACAGTCCTTCCGTGTTGGCCTGTACCTCCGATAAATATATACCAAACAAAAGAGGTCCCAGGACTGAGCCTTGTGGGACACCACTTGTAACTTGTTTGGAGTCTGGCATGGCTCCAGCAATTCTAACCATGTGGGTTCTGTCCTTGAGCCAGTGTGCAATCCATCTAGTGACATAGGGGCTTATATTTAAGCTGGTGAGCTTCTCTAGAATGCCCGAGTTGGGTATTGTATCGAAGGCTTTTGCGAGGTCCAGGTAGGCTGTGTGGACCACCTTCCCCTCGTCAATGGCCTTGGTGACTGTTTCAAAGAAATCAACCAGGTTTGAGAGGCAGGATCTGCCCTTAACAAAGCCAAACTGGGTATGATCCAGTGTCTGTAGGTCCCCAATATCTTTATTTATGAGGTCCATGATGATCCTTTCCATAGCTCTGCAGACCAAGCTAGTGTGGCTTCCGTTGAGGCACCACCTTTCTGTAGAGGGACCACTGTTGCTGTACGCCACTCTTTGGCCACATATCCTGTAGTAAGGCTGGGATTGAACAGTAGTTTTATGTTTGGTTGTAGCTCTTCTTGGAGTTCATGTAGGACACAGCCCGGGACACTGTCTGGTCCCATTGATGCAGTGTGTATTGCTTTGGAGAGGGTGGCTCTTACCTGAGCATCTGAGATGTCAGGGGGGCAGCACTCTGCTGGGATACATATTTGCCCTTTTGGTGTGGAGGGGAGGAGAAGTTTGCGCTGAACCTGTCAGCTAGAATGTTGGCAATGTCTGTGGGTTTGGTGTTTCTATTGACATTTTGGACTACCTCTGAGCATATCTGGGAATTACCACCCAGGTTCCTAACATAACTAAAGAAAGCCTTGTGATTATCCTTAGTGTCCTGTGCAATTTCTCTTGAAGCTGGCCTTAGACAATCCTATGAGTGCCTGTAGTTATTTGCTAAAACTCGGGCTCGTGCTACCCCCATAGTGCCTTTGTTAGGCAAGGCTCAAATGACAAACCCACCTTCATAGGTATCACAAGGGATTAGAAACTAAGAGTAATGCTACCCAACGCCAGAAGTCTAAACCTCAAGATACATGCATTCGAAACTCTCCTTAGCATGGAGAACATCGATATCTGTGCAGTAACAGATGCCTGGTTCAGGGCTACTGAGAGCACCCCAGCACTACCAGGTTATACCTCATACCATGCTTTTCAGCCCCAAAACTTGGAATGAACCACAAAAGGAGGGGGAGTATTGATATTCATCAAAGATACCCACACCTCCAGGTTGGTGGCAAAGCACCAAGCATCAGAGACTATCCATGTGCAACTAACAATGGATGAAACTGCCTTAAAGGTTATAGCCTGCTACAGACCACCCTCCCAAACCCAAGAACTGCATTCGGCCTTCCTGAGAGCAGTGGAAAATATGAAGGTCTCTCCAAACACCATTATATTGGGCGACGTCAACTACCGAAACACAGACTGGGAGCATGACTCTAGCTCCAAGACCCTAGGCCAAAGATTCCTAGAATATATGAGCTCAAATGCTATGAAACAACTTGTTACCACTCCCACAAGAAGGGGAAACATACTGGACCTGATCATCACCAACATGGGGACTCTATGCTCCAGACCAGAAGTGTATCCCTCACTGGTAAGATCAGACCATAAACTAATCTCACTGGATATTCACATCCCGACCCCACCCCCTGCCCAGAACACCACAGTGAACAACTTCTCTAAAGCAAATTCACACTCCTCAAAACTGAGGTGGAAACCTTCAAAGCCCCCGGGCCTGTGGAAACTATAGACCAGACCGCAGATTCCTCTATAAACACATTCTATGGACACCTTCAGGAATGCATGGATCATGTGATCCTGAATAAAACCAAGACCCAATCCTCCAAAGGCAGACGTCCTGTCTGGTGGACCCCAGCCATAAACAAACTACACAATAGAAGGAGGAAGCTACTAAATGATACAGCAAAATCCCAAAAAGGGAAGGCATCACTGATCAGTATTATTTTTTATTTATTTATTTTTATTTTACATTTGTTGACTGGGCATTGTGTTGTATTGTATTGGTATGTTGAGGTGCCTCCTTCGTGGAGTGGAACCACTGCTGCTGTACGCCAGTGTACAGGTACATATCCTGTAGTCAGGCTAGTGTTACATAGCACTTCTATATGTGTGTTTAGCTCCTGTCAGAGTTCATGTAGCATGCAACCGGGGATGCCATCAGGTTCCAGTCATGATGTGTATTCTGCTTTCCTGAGGGCGGCTCTCACCTGGACATCTGTGATGA
This sequence comes from Protopterus annectens, assembly GCF_019279795.1. Taxonomy (NCBI): domain Eukaryota; kingdom Metazoa; phylum Chordata; order Ceratodontiformes; family Protopteridae; genus Protopterus; species Protopterus annectens. The sequence goes on along the minus strand of NC_056731.1, from coordinate 117,158,335 downwards.
CAGGGAGGTTACAGTCAGCTGGGATAACTATGTCTTATTTTGGGGGAGAGGGAGGGGTAACACCTGCACTGAACCTGTCTGCCACAATGTTGTCAATATTTGTGGTTTCAGTGAATTATTTGTTGTTGTGTACTAACTATGAGCATAGAGGAGGGATTCTGATCAGGTTGCTAACATAACTGAAGAAGGCCTTCTGGTTTTCTGTAGTGTCCCTCTTGATTTCCCTCTCAAAGTTGCCCATGGATGTTTGTATGAGGGAAAATAGATACTTACTAGTGCTGCTCAGACATGCCTTCCCTTTATGGAATTATGCTCTGTCTTGCAGTAGCTTCCATCTTTTGTAATACAATCTGTCTATGGCTGGGGTCCACCAGACAGGATGCTGTCCCTTTGTGGAGAGAGTCTTGGTCATATATGGGATTGCATGATCCATGCATTCTCGGAGATGTCCGTAGAAAGCATTTGTGAAGGGGTCAGCATTGTGGGTTGTGTCTTCCACTGGCCCAGTGGGCTGAAAGGATACCATGTCACTGTTACAAAGTGTAAAGTTTGCATCTGCAATGGTATTTACTATAGTCATTTGTGCTGGTGGTGGAGGTGGGATATGTATATCCAGGGCAATTAGTTTGTGGTCAGTTCACAGTAGTTGATGATGTAGGCCATACAGTACCTAGATACAAACCCCCAGAGTGAGGAGGTGCTCTGGACCTGAATCAGTGTTCTGACTGCTGGGGTTTGGTAGTATGTCGTATGGAGTGTGCCAGGTACTGTTGCACAGTTGCTGGCTGAGCACTGATACCTGGCCATTTACATGTGTATCCACCAATAGACAGACAGATGCTATATATGTGAGATATGTTGTATCATAACAGTCGAGTAGCATGTGTAGTATGTGTGCCAAATTCTGCTGACATATATTGCTGATATCAGGTTATTTTCTTTTTCAGGTACATGGCTCACCCGCGAAGTCCAGCTTACTCCGCAGCTGAGGATGAGGAGATACACCAGAGCCTGGTGCGTGATTATGCAATACTCTTTTCCCGCACCAGCTAGAATCAGCAGGAGAGGGCTGCACTGTGGCAAGACCTGGTCCATCGGGTAAATGACATAGGCACGCATAATAGGACATATGAGCAGGTACGACATCACTGTAGTGATTTAATCAGAAATGTCCGTCAGCGTGCGTCGGATATCCACAGGCAACAGGTCGCCACAGGTGGTGGGGTGGCTACACATCCCCCACTCACCAGACTGGAGGGACTACTCATGAGTGTAGTGGCTCCAGTCTGCCAGCAACAACAACAGCAGCAGACATGCATTATGATGGAGGCTGGAGCCACGCAGCAGCAAGACTATGAGCGTGCAGGTAATATGCCATATGTATAGTTGACTGTTGTGTACACTGGTAGTTAATGCATGTGTGAGGTGTGTCCTTGGTTTGTAGCTGTCATCATAGTATTTAATGTGCAAGTGTGATATCCTCAATATTAGCAGCTGACCTGTGAAAGGCGACTGTTGTACTACTGACCTGTATCATACTCAGTAACAATGGCACAGTTGTGCCCACTGACATTAGTTTCCTCACTTCTGCAGGTCCCTCCAGTGTAACAGCAATGCAGCTTATTCATGCTGGTGAGTGTGTATTAACAATACCTGTAATAGTCTTGATAGTAATAGTAATATTAGGCTCACTTAGTAGTGCTCTTTGTATGCATGCAGGTGTGTCTGTGTCTGTGTGTTGATATCACGCATACTGAGTAGTGTACAATTGTGTGCAACTGCGTGCATGTGTACATGTGCATGTGTGCATATGTGCACCTGTGCATGTGTGCACGTGCGCATGTGTGCATGTGTGCATGTGTGCATGTGTGCACGTGCGCATGTGTGCATGTGTGCACCTGTGCATGTGTGCACCTGTGCATGTGTGCATGTGTGCATGTGTGCACCTGTGCATGTGTGTATGTGTGCATGTGTGCATGTGTGCATGTGCACATGTGTGCATGTGTGCATGTCTGGACCTGTGCATGTGTAGATGTGTGCATCACTGGTAATATTGTGTAGACATTGTAAACTGTGTTTCCTGTTTCCCTCCCACAGGTTCTGGTGCTGTTCTGGTGTCATGCAGCAGGTAACCTGAATCAGGTGTCATGGGTACTGATAATGATGACATCTGTGTAATGGCACAGGAAGGTATGCCAGGGTCCATCATTGGTCAGCCGATTGACAGTACACAGTTGTCAACCCCATCAATGCGCACAGTTATCCTGCCAATACACCCTTTGTCACCAATGTCCCTAGGTGATGGACAGCATAAAATGGTCATTGACCAGGGTAATGTGGTATCTGTGGCACATGCCTCCCCACACTCCAGCCATGGGCATGGCCCTGAGATGGTACCACACAGACAGATGTCCAGGGGTTCTCGTGGGAGCATCTGTGGGTGTACTGCCCCTGTCAGACGTGCCCACAGAGGTCTTACAACCTCAGCTATGTTTTGGGCTGCCATGCAGGCACAGTCAGGTATGGAATGGTACACCAGACAGGGTCTGAGGGAGCTGACAGCATGTCGCACAGCCATGACTGACAGTATGTGTGACATTGTGGCTGCCATCCGTAATTTCACTGATGTCATAGACAGACGTTGTAGGGACATATTAGACCGGTTCCACAACTACATGTCCATGAGCCAGGCCGATGGTGGACGGTTGAGGCGTCGACGTGGGCGTATGCTAGAAACAGCAGCAGCTGGCAGTTGTCACGGATGACAACAGGGCCGCGGCCACCCCCATAGTGCCAGCAGCAGCCCCAGCAATGCTGGGTCTGTGCTGTCATCAGACCACCCCAGGAGACCACGTGCACGTGGCTCCGGCCAGGCCCGACAGGGATCTGTGTCCAGTCAACGAACACCTGCTTCTGATGACAGTACCCAGTCTGGGTTGGTACCGGATATGGTCTGTAGCACCCCTGCAAGGCACAGGTACCGTGTCCGTGGCCAGAGACACTGATCTGTATGACCTGGCAGGTACAGTCTGTGGCTGTCCACAAACACCAGTATATGGCAGCCATGAGGTGGAACTGTGTGCATCCATACACACATGCAAATTGACAACACCTAGGGCTACTGCATACAAGCACACACTGCATCAACATTGCCCCACCTTGTACTGCTGTCCCTCACCAACACACATACACATACATGTCAATCAGTGGTATCGGTGGCTGACTCAGGCTTACCAAGTTCACACCCTGTGCATATGATGAGACTGTGCCACCTCCTACAATCTGTAACATCAGTGCAGGTACAGGTTAACATGTTGCTGATGCACAGGGTGACTACATAGACGTGTAGTAATAGTATCACGTTGTTAACAGTACCATGTGCTGAAATAATTGTGGGTATATCACAGCATGCCTGATGCAGTAAGGGTATGATTGCCATGTACTGTTGTCTACAACCATGGTAAGTACCATAGTGTATCATCTGCACATGTTGGCATACTGGTGGTAAGGATGTCAACAGAAGGCTACATACATAGGTAGCACAGGAGATAAGGTAATGAAAGTATTAATATGCAATGATGGACATGTAAACTGCAAGTGGCATGTTGCCCACACTGGACTCTGCAATGCGGATGTTTGAGGATGTTGATATGTGTGCAGTACTACACGACTGGTACAGGACACACAGGAGCACCCTAGCACTGCAAGCTCACATCTCATACCATGCTAGACAGCCCCAACACACAAAATTAACTGTCACAGGAGGGAGAGTCCCCATACATGTCAGGGATACTGTGGTGGCAGGCCAGGTAGCATACATCCTACTAAGTATGGAACCACTGAGTGAAGGCTCAGTGTCTGTTATTTGACATATGTATTACTGCAGGTATGAGCACATGGGTTTCCAACCAGTTATTGTACATCCTGAGAGTACATGGTCTGTACACTTGTGTGCTCTGAGACTGGACCCTAGCCATCTGACCTGTGTATTTCCATGTACATGTGCTTAGTGCCTGCATATTTGCAGTGTTACCTACTGGAAGTGGTACAGCTTGTTTGTTGTACAATGGACTACATGCAGCCCTGCTTACTGTAGCTTTGTTTGCATGCATGTTTGCTTGCAATTACCATGGAATACTGATCCCACCTGCAATGCATAGTTACAGAGCTTCTGTGGACTCCTAGTGACATCTGCATAGCTTACTATATGTATGTCCATGTCTCACTTGACAGAATGTCACTGTTTGTCCTGTTCACATGTACGTTGCCTGTGACACATTGAATATGACTTACCTGGCATTTGTCCACGTGAGCAGTCATATATGCTACTGCTAACTAATCACAGGCACTACACCCTCACATATTCATCTTCTGTTGAACCACCTGCTTCGCTAGGGACGGCTTGCACCTGTCACCCCTGGGCTTTCGGATATTGGCAAAGGCTCATGCTACCCCCATAGTGCCTTTGTTAGGCAAGGCTCAAATGACAGACCCACCTTCATAGGTATCACAAGGGATTAGAAACTAAGAGTAATGCTACCCAATGCCAGAAGTCTAAACCTCAAGATGCATGCACTTGAAACTCTCCTTAGCATGGAGAACATCGATATCTGTGCAGTAACAGATGCCTGGTTCAGGGCTACTGAGAGCACCCCAGCACTACCAGGTTATACCTCATACCATGCTTTTCAGCCCCAAAACTTGGAACGAACCACAAAAGGAGGGGGAGTATTGATATTCATCAAAGATACCCACACCTCCAGGTTGGTGGCAAAGCACCAAGCATCAGAGACTATCCATGTGCAACTAACAATGGGTGAAACTGCCTTCCAGGTTATAGCCTGCTACAGACCACCCTCCCAAACCCAAGAACTGCACTCGGCCTTCCTGAGAACAGTGGAAAATATGAAGGTCTCTCCAAACACCATTATATTGGGTGACGTCAACTACCCAAACATAGACTGTGAGCATGACTCTAGCTCCAAGACCCTAGGCCAAAGATTCCTAGAATATATGAGCTCAAATGCTATGGAACAACTTGTTACCACTCCCACAAGAAGGGGAAACATACTGGACCTGATCATCACCAACATGGGGACTCTATGCTTCAGACCAGAAGTGTATCCCTCACTGGTAAGATCAGACCATAAACTAATCTCACTGGATAGTCGCATCCCGACCCCACCCCTGCCCAGAACACCACAGTGAACAACTTCTCTAAAGCAAATTCACACTCCTCAAAACTGAGGTGGAAACCTTCAAAGCCCCCGGGCCTGTGGAAACTATAGACCAGACCTCAGATTCCTCTATAAATGCATTCTATGGACACCTTCAGGAATGCATGGATCATGTGATCCCGAATAAAACCAAGACCCAATCCTCCAAAGGCAGACGTCCTGTCTGGTGTACCCCAGCCATAAACAAACTACACAATAGAAGGAGGAAGCTACTAAATGATACAGCAAAATCCCAAAAAGGGAAGGCATCACTGATCAGTATTTTTTTTTATTTATTTATTTTTATTTTACATTTGTTGACCGGGCTAGTCCAGCTGGATATATGTCCATTTTCAGTGGAGGCCCGGGGAGAAAAGCTCCAAGACAGATACAAACAACCAATAAGGCATTGTTACATAAGAATAAAAACCATAAGTAGATATAGAAGATATTATATACCTTTAACAGTAAATAACATAAAAACTATATACAAAGTTTAGCGCAAGATAATATGAATATGCTAGTGGCTAAAAAAATAGTATCCAGGTTCTTACTAGATTAAATTAGTGGAGAGAGAACAGCTAGAAAATATATTAGTAGCATTAATGATAGGTTAGTCAGGGTTGGTACAAGGGCACAGCCAGAGTGTTTTGAGGAAGGTTTTAAGTTTTTGTCTGAAGAGTGATAAGGAAGGAAGGGAAGTAAGTTTAATAGGTAGAAGGTTCCATTTTTTCCCAGTTGTATTTGAGAATAGAGAGTCCCCAGCCATGTTGTGAGACTTGTTGATGTTAACTAGTAGTTTATTTGAAGAACACAAGGCATTAAGATTTTTGTAGGAGGTTATGAGGTCTGAGAGTACTTGAGTATTGTTTGGCTGGTAAAGGACATTATGGGCAATTGCAAGTTGGTTGAGTTGAAGCTGGTTTTGAAGTTCAAGCCATCCAAGTTGCTTAAGATTCTGACAGTGATGGGTTCTGAAGGGTTTACCAGTGGCAAATCTGGCAATATTATGATAAGAGGTAGCAAGTTTGAGAAGATTCTTTTTGGATAGGTTAGTGTATATTGGTGAGGCATAGAGTAGAGCAGAGATTAGATGGGAGTGGGCAATGGTAGTTCTTGCTATTGGAGTAAGGAAGGGTTTGACTCTGTACAGGCAGCCCATTTTTCTGTTAACTGATTTTATAGTATTGTTAATGTGGGTGTCGAAGTTAAGGTTGTTGTCTATTGTAATACCAAGGAGTTTGGTGGTAGAGTCTGAGTAAATGAGGGTACCATTGTTAGAAATGACTGAGATATCTATTGGTGTGGACCTACAAGTAGGAGTAAATAGTAGGAGCTTTGTTTTTTTGGGATTCAGTAGAAGGCAGCGCTTTAAGAACTATGTCTCAACTATACTAAATACTTTCTGGGTTAGGCATTGCAGTTCAGAAGCAGATTTAACTGTGCAGATTAATGTAGAGTCATCTGCATATTGTATACAAGTTGCAGTGGGACTAGCCAGGTAGAGATCATTAATAAAAACTGAAAATAAGAGAGGACCTAGAATGGAGCCTTGGGGAACTCACAGTGTGACTGGCAGGTGGGATGATAGATTATTTTCCCAGTGCACTGCTTGTTGCCTATTGCTCAGGTAGGAAGTAAACCACTTTATAGATTGAGTATCCAGAGAAAGTGATTTGAGAATATTGATAAGCAATGAGTGGTTTACCATATCAAAAGCCTTTGAAAGATTGATAAATAGTGCTGAAGAGAGTAGATTGTTATTGTGGTTTCTATTAATGGTGTCTGTAAAGGATAGGAGGGCAGTGGTGGTACTATGGAATGGCCTAAAGCCATGCTGGCCCTTAGCTAGTAAGTTGTGTTGAGTTAGATGGCCTATTAGCTGATGGTGAATGCATTTTTCCGTTATTTTTGCTAAGGGGGATAGAAGGGCTATGGGTCTATAGTTAGAATATTCATTGGAGTTGCCACCTTTGTGTAGGGGGATAATGTGTGAGACTTTCCAACAAGTAGGGATGTATCCTTCTTTGATGGTTCTGTTTATCAGGATAGATCCTACTCTACTTGTAACACTCCTTAGCTTCACCACTTTCTTCTAATCTTCTTTTATTTCCCTAACTATACTGACCTTGCTAGCCTGCCTAGACTCTGTCTATACTATTCATTTAAAGCCTAATCTACCTCGGGACTTAGCTGAGCTCCTTCCCACATTGTTTTTTGTGAAAACCCCTTAGAACAAGCTGAACCCCGCTCCGTTCGCCCTGCGGGCTCACTTCACTCCCCTACCCTACCCCCAAATCACACCCACCCCCAGTGCCACTAAACTTATACTTCTTGGCCACACCTTCCTCTCCAACCAACAAATCACTAACTCTCACCTTCAGATACAATTAACACCTCACCTTATTACTATACCTAAGCAATTACAGCTCTAACTGCTTATTACTTTTCCTCCTAGCCTTACCACTCAAACCTTGTCTTTTACAACTTTTACCTTCCCTAGCTTTCTTTAATACCCTGTAACCAACTGTTCTCACCATGTCTACTACATCCATGTCAATACTTGCGAAACTACTACTTACTGCCACACTACTATCGTTTATAACCTCAGCATATCATTTAACCTCCTTTGAGCACCTACATTGCCCTCAGTTTCACTACCCAACTAAACAAACATCCTTTCATACAATCATCTTTCCAAATAATATAAATATAATATCTACACCTAGCTACCTACTTGCAAAGTTCCACAGACTATCCCACATTAAATACTATAATCCCTCAACCAAGAAATATCAATTTCTAATAAGTAATCTACATTATGCACTGTACATTCTAAAAACTCAGTCCTTACAAAATGGTGATATCCAGCCTAACCCAGGCCCTGCAAATGTCCTACCTACTGATGCTTATACCTCCAATCCCTCTATCCCACCCAGCCCCATTAAACTCCTCAATTCTCTTCTGATAGCACATCTCAATATCCAAAGCATCAACAATAAAGTTCCTCATCTCCATTCTCTCTTAGACATATACTCATTTGACATTTTATGTTTAACAGAAACTTGGTTAAAACCACAGACCCAAGATAATGAGATTATCCCACCAGGATATAATATACTAAGAAATGACCGAATAAAAAGAAAGGGAGGGGGAGTAGCAATTCTTTTCAAAGAAGGGCTACAAGTTACTACCTCACCTTATACCCCACCTAAGGACAATAATGCAGAAATCCTTATTTCCAAGATTCAGCTTAATGCTAATAAATCCATAAATATCCTTTGCATTTATCTACCTCCTGAAAATAATATTAGCACCTTAGAGGATATTCTTAGCTGGGTCACAGCAACCTTCCCACAAGAAACTTTAATCCTAGGTGATGTCAATATAGACTGGAAGTGCATCAATACTGAGCATCCTACTTCTCATATTAACCTTCATGGCTTTTCTCAGACCATCACCTCCCCAACTAGAATTAACAAACCAAACCAAAAAGAGAGCACCTTAGAATGGATTCTGATTAATAATCACCACCAAAAATACAAAGTAGGCACCTTCCCTGATGATGTAAGTGACCATTGCTTAACTTATATAATTAGGCGAAAAATAGATATCTCCCACCCAACATCATATAGGACTTTACGTTCCAACAAGCATTTTAACCAAGAACTATTTCTGAGCGAACTTAGTGCCTGTAACTGGACTTGTCTAAAAACCCTCCCATTAGAAGAGGCTGTCCAATACTTTAACTCTAAATTCTTAACTATCCTAGACCAGCATGCACCTATACGTAATATAAGAATTAGGTCAAAACCAGCCCCATGGCTCACCAAAGACACCAGGAAAAAATCCCTCTAAGAAATAAAGCCTGGACTAGGTGGCGAACTACCAAAAACTCATCTACTCAACAGACATTTAGACAAATAAGAAATGCTACTAAAAAAGCCATACTCTTAGACAAAAAAAACTATTACTACAAAATACAGCAAACAAACCAAAATAACCCTCAAAGATTCTGGGCAAATATCAATAGACTCCTTTATCCAGGGCACTCCAGTACACCAACACCAATAGGAGTGAACCATGAGACTCCCATCCAAACTGCTAATGACTTTAACTCCTTCTTCACAGATGCCATCCAAACTCTAGCCAGTCAGCTATCTCCTGACACCTCTACTATTCCCACCCCCATAACAAACACTCTTCCTACATTCCTATTACAACCTATATCTACTAACTTTATTTTCAAAGTCCTAGCAAAACTGAAGCCTTGTACCCCTTCCGCTGACCAAATCCCAGCTGAATACCTATAAAAAGCAGCCAAAGCAGTTGCTTATCAATACTCCCCCTCCTTTTGTGGTTCCAGCTGGATAGTCTCTGATGCTTGGTGCTTTGCCACCAACCTGGAGGTGTGGGTAACTTTGATGAATATCAATACTCCCCCTCCTTTTGTGGTTCGTTCCAAGTTTTGGGGCTGAAAAGCATGGTATGAGGTATAACCTGGTAGTGCTGGGGTGCTCTCAGTAGCCTGAACCAGGCATCTGCTACTGCACAGATATCGATCTTCTCCATGCTAAGGAGAGTTTCGAGTGCATGCATCTTGAGGTTTAGACTTCTGGCGTTGGGTAGCATTACTCTTAGTTTCTAATCCCTTGTGATACCTATGAAGGTGGGTTTGTCATTTGAGCCTTGCCTAACAAAGGCACTATGGGGGTAGCACAAGCCTTTGCCAATATCCGAAAGCCCAGGGGTGACAGGTGCAAGCCATCCCTAGCGAAGCAGGTGGTTCAACAGAAGATGAATATGTGAGGGTGTAGAGCCTGTGATTAGTTAGCAGTAGCATATATGACTGCTCACGTGGACAAATGCCAGGTAAGTCATATGCAATGTGTCACAGGCAACATGCATGTGAACAGGACAAACAGTGACATTCTGTCAAGTGAGACATGGACATACATATAGTAAGCTATGCAGATGTCACTAGGAGTCCACAGAAGCTCTGTAATTATGCATTGCAGGTAGGATCAGTATTCCAGGGTAATTGCAAGCAAACATGCATGCAAACAAAGCTACAGTAAGCAGGGCTGCATGTAGTCCATTGTACAACAAACAAGCTGTACCACTTCCAGTAGGTAACACTGCAAATATGCAGGCACTAAGCACATGTACATGGAAATACACAGGTCAGATGGCTAGGGTCCAGTCTCAGCACACACAAGTGTACAGACCATGTACTGTCAGGATGTACAATAACTGGATGGAAACCCATGTCCTCATATCTGCAGTAATACACATGTCAAATAACAGACACTGAGCCTTCACTCAGTGGTTCCATACTTAGTAGGATGTATGCTACCTGGCCTGCCACCACAGTATCCCTGACATGTATGGAGACTCTCCCTCCTGTGACAGTTAGTTTTGTGTGTTGGGGCTGTCTAGCATGGTATGAGATGTGATCTTGCAGTGCTAGGGTGCTCCTGTGTGTCCTGTACCAGTCGAGTAGTACTGCACACATATCAACATCCTCAAACATCCGCATTGCAGAGTCCAGTGTGGGCAACATGCCACTTGCAGTTTACATGTCCATCATTGCGTATTAATACTTTCATTACCTTATCCCCTGTGTTACTTATGTATGTAGCCTTCTGTTGACATCCTTACCACCAGTATGCCAACATGTGCAGATGATACACTATGGTACTTACCGTGGGTGTAGACAAGAGTACATGACAATCATACCCTTACTGCATCAGGCATGCTGTGATATACCCACAATTATTTCAGCACACGGTACTGTTAACAACATGATACTATTACTACACGTCTATGTAGTCACCCTGTGCATCAGCAACATGTTAACCTGTACCTGCACTGATGTTACAGATTGCAGGAGGTGGCACAGTCTCATCATATGCACAGGGTGTGAACTTGGTAAGCCTGAGTCAGCCACCGATACCACCGATTGACATGTATGTGCATGTGTGTTGGTGAAGGACAGCAGTACAAGGTGGGACAATGTTGATGTAGTGTGTGCATGTATGTGGTAGCCCTAGGTGTTGTCAATTCGCATATGTGTATGGATGCACACAGTTCCACCTCATGGCTGCCATATATTGGTGTTTGTGGACAGCCACAGACTGTACCTGCCAGGTCATATAGATCAGTGTCTCTGGCCACGGACACGGTACCTGTGCCTTGCAAGAGTGCTACGGACCATATCTGGTACCAACCCAGACTGGGTACTGTCATCAGAAGCAGGTGTTCATTGACTGGACACAGATCCCTGTCGGGCCTGGCCAGAGCCATGTGCACGTGGTCTCCTGGGGCGGTCTGATGACAGCACAGACCCAGCATTGCTAGGGCTGCTGCTGGCACTATGGGGGTGGCCACAGCCCTGTTGTCGTCCGCGATGACTGCCAGCTGCTGCTGTTTCTGGCATACACCCACATCGACGCCTCAACCGTCCACCATCGCCCTGGCTCATGGACATGTAGTTGTGGAACCGGTCCAATATGTCCCTACAACGTCTGTCTATGACATTGATGAAATTGTGGATGACAGCCACAATGTCACGCATGCTGTCAGTCATGGCTGTGCGGCAAGCTGTCAGCTCCCTCAGACCCTGTCTGGTGTACCGTTCCATATGTGACTGTGCCTGCATGACAGCCCAAAACATAGCTGAGGTTGTAAGACCTCTGTGGGCACGTCTGACAGGGGCAGTATGCCCACGGATGCTCCCACGAGAACCCCTGGACATCTGTCTGTGTGGTACCATCTCAGGGCCATGCCCATGGCTGCTGTGTGGGGAGGCATGTGCCACAGATACCACATTACCCTGGTCAATGCCCACTGTATGCTGTCCATCACCTAGGGACATTGGTGACAAAGGGTGTATTGGCAGGATAACTGTGCGCATTGATGGGGTTGACAGCTGTGTACTGTCAATCGGCTGACCAATGATGGACCCTGGCATACCTTCCTGTGCCATTACACAGATGTCATCATTATTAGTACCCATGGCACCTGATTCAGGTTCCCTGCTGCATGACACCAGAGCAGCACCAGAACCTGTGGGAGGGAAATAGGAAACACAGTTTACAATGTCTACACAATATTACCAGTGATGCACACATCCACACATGCACAGGTCCAGACATGCACACATACACACATGCACACATGCACAGGTGCACACATGCACACATGCACACATGCACATGTGCACACATGCACACATGCACACATGCGCACGTGCACACATGCACACATGGGCATGTGCACACATGCACACGTACACATGCACACAGTTGCACACAATTGTACACTACTCAGTATGCATGATATCAACACACAGACACAGACACACCTGCATGCATACAAAGAGCACTGCTAAGTGAGCCTAATATTACTATTACTATCAAGACTATTACAGGTATTGTTAATACACACTCACCAGCATGGATAGGCTGCATTGCTGTTACACCGGAGGGACGTGCAGAAGTGAGGAAACTAATGTCAGTGGGCACAACTGTGCCATTGTTACTGAGTATGATACAGGTCAGTAGTACAACAGTCGCCTTTCACAGGTCAGCTGCTAATATTGAGAATATCACACTTGCAAATTAAATACTATGATGACAGCTACAAACCAAGGACACACCTCACACATGCATTAACTACCAGTGTACACAACAGTCAACTATACATATGGCATATTACCTGCACGCTCATAGTCTTGCTGCTGCGTGGCTCCAGCCTCCATCATAATGCATGTCTGCTGCTGTTGTTGTTGCTGGCGGACTGGAGCCACTACACTCATGAGTAGCCCCTCCAGTCTGGTGAGTGGGGGATGTGTAGCCACCCCACCACCTGTGGTGACCTGTTGCCTGTGGATATCCGATGCACGATGACGGACATTTCTGATTAAATCACTGCAGTGATGTCGTACCTGCTCATATGTCCTATTATGCGTGCCTATGTCATTTACCCGATGGACCAGGTCTTGCCACAGTGCAGCCCTCCCCTGCTGATTCTAGCTGGTGTGGGAAAAGAGTATTGCATAATCCCGCACCAGGCTCTGGTGTATCTCCTCATCCTCAGCTTCGGAGTAAGCTGGATTTTGCGGGTGAGCCATCTACCTGAAAAAGAAAATAATCTGATATCAGCAATATATGTCAGCAGAATTTGGCACACATACTACACATGCTACTCGACTGTTATGATTCAACATACCTCACATATATAGCATCTGTCTGTCTATTGGTGGATACACATGTAAATGGCCAGGTATCAGTGTTCAGCCAGCAACTGTGCAACAGTACCTGGCACACTCCATACGACATACTACCAAACCCCAGCAGTCAGAACACTGATTCAGGTCCAGAGCACCTCCTCACTCTGGAGGTTTGTATCTAGGTACTGTATGGCCTACATCATCAACTACTGGATATCCATATCCCACCTCCACCACCAGCACAAATGACTATAGTGAATAACATTGCAGATGCAAACTTTACACTTTGTAACAGTGACATGGTATCCTTTCAGCCCACTGGGCCAGTGGAGGACACAACCCACAATGCTGACCCCTACACAAATGCTTTCTACGGACATCTCCGAGAATGCATGGATCATGCAATCCCATATATGACCAAGACACTCTCCACAAAGGGACAGCATCCTGTCTGGTGGACCCCAGCCATAGACAGATTGTATTACAAAAGATGGAAGCTACTGCAAGACAGAGCATAATTCCATAAAGGGAAGGCATGTCTGAGCAGCACTAGTAAGGATCTATTTTCCCTCATACAAACATCCATGGGCAACTTTGAGAGGGAAATCAAGAGGGGCACTACAGATAACCAGAAGGCCTTCTTCAGTTATGTTAGCAACCTGGTCAGAATCCCTCCTCTATGCTCAGTTAGTACACAACAACAAATAATTCACTGAAACCGCAGATATTGACAACATTGTGGCAGACAGGTTCAGTGCAGGTGTCACCCCTCCCTCTCCCCCAAAATAAGACATAGTTATCCCAGCTGACTGTAACCTCCCTGTCATCACAGATGTCCAACGCCCTCAGGAAAGCAGAATACACAACATGACTGGGACCTGATGGTATCCCCGGTTGCATGGTACATGAACTCTGACAGGAGCTAAACACACATATAGAAGTGCTATGTAACACTAGCCTGACTACAGGATATGTACCTGTACACTGGCGCACAGCAGCAGTGGTTCCACTCCACGAAGGAGGCACCTCAACATACCAATACAATACAACACAATACAATACATTACAATACAATACTATACAATATGCTATTGCCCCTGGGACTACAGCAGCATAATGTTCTGCTACCCTGACCATTGTGACACATGTGGTGTGATGGTACCTGCTGCTGTCACACAGTTACACAGGGTGACTCATATGGCATATTACCTATCTGACTAACATTCAGCAGGGGTATGTGTGACATGTACTCATGGGGAGTCTTGCTTCTTAACACTGTGTGGTTTATTGCAGGGTATGTCTTATCTGTGGCTAGGAACCTTTACCTCCACATGTGCTCTCTATTGCAGTGGCATGGATGACACACAGCAGTCATTTAGGTTGTGGATGGTGTGTGGTGTTACTATGGTTGTTGGACATCTGTCATGGTTGTGACTTAAGTATGTAAATCCAGGAGTGGTAACCTCTATGTGGGTAGTATGTGTGTACTCTGTGGTGTTGTCAGTCACTGTGCATTGGTAATGTGTTTGAGTGCATTGTCACAGTGTTGTACATGTCACTGTGTCCTTCTCCATATCTGTAGTTGTCATGTGAGGTACATACCATGGCAGCCATTATGTAGTGTGGAGGGGTACACTGACCTGCGTGTCCATAGCTGACACACCATGTCTGCTGACACATACCATGTGCAGGTATTCCAGGAATAGTGTGCCACTGTGAATATCATTGGGGGGACTATTGTACACATTTATGACCCTGTTCACCCCTGACACATGCAGTGGTGGGCAGCCAATTACATATCTGGTGGTTACTGGTGTAGGTGATTTGAAATGGGGTATGGTACTCCAGTTTTGACACTGGTGTTCACTCCATGCCTTTGTCACCAGGCACCTGTTGCAATACATCTGTACACATGTGCCTCACTCAGAATATATATACATCTCTCTCTCTCTCTCTACATATATATATATATATATATATATATATATATATATATATATGTATATATATATATATATATGTCTGTATAGATATACACATATATATATTGATGTACATATATTGCTATAGATATGGAGGGGGGGTGTGACACAGAAGGGGGTGAGAGTGACAGAGGGGGTGGGACAGGGGGTGTTGAGGTCATCATATACAGTCATACCTGTAGATAGTCAGATCAGTCTGTCTATGTATATGTATCTACATATATCTGTATGTGTGTATTACATATATATGTTTGTACATATTCTATCTATCTACATCTGTCTATGTATTCCTACATCTCTCTCTATGTATGTATACATATATGCATATTATATATATATATATATATACATACATACATACATACATATTTTGACATACATACGTTTCCATATGATAGACAGGTATATCAACATGTTTGTCTACCATACTGTATACACACACTAACATACTGCTAAACATACATAACTGTGAAACCTACTTTGTACATTGCACTACAACCTACATTCAACCTACATTGATATGTGCACATAGATGCTCTCACATACAAATGTATGTACAGCCTTCACTGATAGTTACTGTATGTCCCCTGCCCTTTGCACATCTTCATATACATATGGATACAGACCAATGACATATATGGAGGGTTCACAGTATGTAGACCTTTATAGTATTACTTTACATTACCTGTGTTTGTCACAGCTGCTTGTGTTGCCATCTGGTTTTGTGTCCTGCTGCTCCACTTGCCAGTTGTCAGCTTTCAGGTGGCTGTTGCTGAACAGTTTTGTTTGTGTATGTTTAATTTCGTTTTTCTCTGTCTCTGTCTCTGTCTCTCTCTCTCTCTGTCTCTGTCTGTCTCTCACTTCCTCCTCAGGGTGCAATGAAAGTATTGCATGTGTGGACTGGGAGTACAGCATACTTTTCTATGTATCTGCATATGTCCATGTGATGGCCTCTGCACCAGTTGTTAGCCAGCATTTGCTAATTGCATGCAGCCAGTTGTGTAATGATTGCAGTTCTCACTGTGATTTCAGAACAGTGCTATAAAAAGGTATGTGAGATAGGCGTAGCCCTTTCAGATTTTAAGGGCAGGGACCATGGTGGTATGCTGTGGGCAATGTTCTGTGAGTGTAAAGGTTGGTATCTCTCTCATATTTCCAGCTGTGTTGTAGATTAACATTCCTCCATTCATTTCTCCAGTTTCCTGTACTAACTGTGTATGTACACTGACACCTACGACTACTACTACTGTTAATGTGTGTGTGTGTGATTTCCTTGCACTTTTGCTTGCACTTTGTTGCTATGGCTTCAATATTTGCCCTTTACAGTCACTACTTGTATGCCTGCTAGGTGTCCTGACTATAGTGTGCTGCTGTGGCTTTCCTATTTTCCATGTACATTCACACCTTCGAATGCTTGCTATATCTGTTAGGGTGTTACAGCATGCAGTGTGGTCTGGCCATGGTGTGGGCCTTGACATATATTAGGGTATTTGAGTATGCTGCTGAGCAGGCCCCAGAGACTCTCAGGTGCACCTGTTATCTGCCTCATGGAATGGTACATATCAGTGGGGTACACCCATTAAATTGTCTGGTATGCTGCAGTTGTGACTGTGGGATAGCATGAGCATATGTATTACTACACTTTTTCTGCCATGCAAGTGGTGCATACTTTCAGGACTCCATAGTTACCATTGCATGTGTTGTAACACCTTTCTGCCTACTGTTTGTACATTTCACATGGAGTCTGTGGGGCATCCCTGTAACTCATTCTCTGTTGCTATGTCTAGGCTCTTAACTATTCAAATATGGTGGTGTCAGACCTCTCATGTGTACAAATATTTGCAGGTTGTCCACATTTCTGCCTCATATTTTGGTCAATATCTCATGCACAGCTTTTTCTGGCAAATCACTCTGGGCTCAAGTCAGAATATAGTGACAAACATTCAAGTTTCAGACTTCATACCCTTCCAAACATCCCACAAAATGCAGAACCTGTTACTCTCTGAACTGTCTAAGTTTGTTGTAACATTATTTGTAATGTGTCCCTGGTTTTGGCCCTTTGCTCCACATATTTTATTACTTGGTCAGGATGTGTTCCTGTAAGAGGTTGTGGGGTATGGGCAGTGATTATCCTGCTGTGAGTATGTCTGTGGCTTGCAAAGTGCTACAGTGACATTATTACCTACTAGCTACCAACTAGCATGGCTGTTTCTGTTCACACACTACTATTATGGAAATCCACTAGTTTTGACAGTAATTCTAAATGACATGCTTTGTGTACTACACATCCTATATTCCCTTTACATTCATTCCTACTATTACATGATATATTTATTTTAGCACAATGTTCTTGTATAACAGTCATGACTTAGTGGTAAGTCATGCAGACTACTGTTTCCAAGGTCCTGGGTTCGGGACTGACAGTGGGATTTTATTTTGCTTTTGAACTGACTACAGGACCTGTCAATCAGAGTGCCTAAGGCACTTTTAAGCAGTTGTAACCAGGTTAGCGCTGGTTTGCGCGGAGCTCACGCATGCCCACTGGCGTTCAGCTCCGCGCACACCCGCTTACAACTGCTTAAACGTGCTTACTCATGCGCACACCCGCGCTATTTTCTTTGAAAGAAATGAAAATGGGGAGACAGAAAAGTGGTGAAAAAGGGGTCACAAAGAGGGTAAGACAGTAGGGAAACAAGCTTGAGTTTTGCAGGAGGGATGTAGGTAAGGCCCATAGCTGCCCATTTCTTCATCAGCAACATCTGTGCATATGTTTGTAATTTGGTGTGACATTTGATAAATTCCACCCCTGAGAGAGGTTGTAAGGACAACAATAATACTTGTTGTACAGCCAATTGTAATTGATAGTTTCCATGTCCGGCAGACATATGTGCGGAATGGGCAGCTATGTATGGGGCGTAATTTTTTTGTGGGTACAGAGTGCACTTTTTTTTTTTTTTCAGGTGAGAGTGGTATGTCAGGTGAAAGAAGTCGGTATAGCTGGGAAGGTAGGTTGGGTAGGTCAACAGACAAGACAAACAAGATGCATACAGGGGCGGCGTATGACACGTGTGAGGGGGTTACACAATTGACGGGGACGGAGGTTTGGATATCCAGAGCCCATGAGCCCACAGATGGCAACAGTGGAACTGATATCCCCACCCATGGGCAGTTGCCACTGTTCCTTCACTGCCCAGGACAGGGCTGTGCTGGGGGCTGTGTAGGCCGGGCAACAGGCATGCCCGTAAGTTGTGCCACCTGTGCCTCAAGCTGGTGTAGGGGCCCAAGAACAGAGTCCTGGATCTCCCTACACACCACAGTCCGGACGCTACGGAGGGTGAGTGGTGGTTCTCCTCTGGCCACGCTTGCAGTGGGGGGATGGGACCCATCCCCTGCAGTGCTTCCACCCGCAGGTGGCACAGGGCCACCGGAGGAGGGTCCAGACTGGGCACTAGTGCCAGGTGCACTCGCCAGCTGAGGTGAGAGAGGTGGGTCCGCTGGAACCCGCCTTCCCTGTCGTCCTATGTTTTGCATTATGTCATGACAGTTTGGGTTAGTAACATACAATACCATTCGCAATTAGTTGTAACAGCATGCATTAGTATTCCCATTAACCAAACACCCAGATACTCACACCATTGAACAGCGAGCATAACACATGCATAATTTGAACAGCAATACACAGTCCAACAACATGCAGGGTTGATTGATGGCAACAGGCTATCAGGTTTGGATGTAGGAACAGGGCAGATGCATCAACGGACATGCAAATATTTATGACCCAACAGGACAAATGTCCAGGGGTGTTAATTGTGATTGCACATACCAATTTCACGTGGAATGGATTATATGTGGTTATAGGGTGGGGTGAAAAAAATATTATTAACACCTTCGAATACCAATACATATGCTGTGCATTTCTAATAGCTACAGATATATACACACTACTGTTCTAACTACAGTTTCCTATATGATAACTACTTCAATTTGGTGATAGGACTGTTACTGCTACATCAATATACATTGTATTGTTATTCATACACGTTCATATCTGGCTTTGTTCAGCTACATCATCCTGCTACATTTGCTTTATATAGCTATAGACAATTGTAGATGTTTGATATTTCAGACAATCATACTATCTGCATATTGCAGACTGAGAGCAACATATCCAGATTTTGGGATACGCATTCCAGCTGCAGCAACACTTTGGACACATTTCGCAGTTTGGTTCTACTTGTCACATTCATTTCATTCTGTACTGACTGCAGTATACTTTATTCAGGGGTTATTACTACTTTATTGGTGGATTCATAACTCTTTCTCACACTCTCTCACTTGTTTTCATTTTATGGTACTTACTTCTAGGCTTTATTGACATGTTTTACCTGTAGTTATTACAATCCTTTCCAGCAGTCTCGCTTCTGTCATGTTTTCGTATTTCAACAGGGATATATTTCACACATGTGATTTGCTCATCTTCTGCAGCTGTACTTTTCAGCCTGCTGCAGGTTGTGTACTATAATATTACAGGTGGGGCATCTTTATTTCAGACTTTATTTCAGACATTTTCATTTTTCTGTTTGGATTACAGACTGCAACACACTTTTGTAATCAAGCAATACTTGCAAACACTTTTACACTGTTACTTGCACCTTTTATTACTTAGTGACTACACTGCACTCTTTTGCTAACTGTCATACTTTGATATTTCTTTACAGTTACTGGGAGTGGATTACTGACCTGCCTGGTGGCGCAACCGCACCAGCCTATTGCCATAGGCTCTGCGGTTCGCAGAACGGACACCTGCAGCTGTAATATAAATGAAGTAATATTGGAATACACATACCCATAATATCAGCTAATTTAATTTCTTACATACATAATTAAATGTAACTTACTCAGTAGTGGGGAGTTGGGGATTTGCCGGGCCTCCTGGATCCAAAGGTTCAATTGGTCCTGATTGAGTCTCTTCAGGTCCGCATGGTGGTGACGGACCTGCTCACCAGTCCTTGGAATCCCTGTGGCACTGGTGAGATCATGAGCCAACCGGTCCCACGCCTCAGCCCTATATGCTCCCCACAGGACCTGGCCCTGCATGAGTTGGGCCTCATGATTGTGGACTAGGAGCCAGACCATGTATCTGAACTCCTCAATGCCCCACCTCTGTGCTCGAAAGCAACTACCCTCACCTACACCTGACATTCTGGCTGCAAGTCAGTTCTACAATTGTTTATGCTGTGTATTCCCGCCTATGGGGCTTATATATGCCGTTTTTCCCGCACTTATCTGTGATTGGCCATTTTGGAATTGTATCCACTTCACAAAACCTGCTTTATCATGCTCCACTTTCTATTCATTCCTATATATTTGCTATTACTGCATTTCTGAGTATAGCAGTCGTGGCTTAGTGGTTCAGTACCTCGACTATGGTGCATGGTATCCTGGGTTCGAACCTGGCCACTGCTTTTTATATTTTATGACTGTCTAGACAGGCTAGGGGGTGTGTCTGTTTAAAGGCAGTTTTGTTACAGCTTGCTCAACGTTGCCCGTCGGTTAGCTTGTTAAACGAGTTACGCTAGTTTACGCTTCATTTGGCTGTCAGCACGCATATTACGCTCAGCTCAGCTAGGGTCACACAGTTTCAGCATGTGAAACCACTGCTCAGCTACGGGCACTCATTTTGCACCTGCTAAACCACTGCTCAGCTAGGGGCACTCATTTTGCACCTGTTAAACCACTGCTCAGCTACAGGCAGATGCACTCACCTTGTTAAACTGTAGCTCAGCTATAGGCACATCTGACATTTTCTATTGTTTTGTTACCTCACATTTCTTCAAAATAAATGGACTATTTCATTACATTTTACATAAATTGTGATTTTATATGTGTACATATTTGTCAGGGACTTGTTTCGTGCTTATTTTACTAAAAATAAAATTGATGTTGTGGGGGCTCAAACCATGGATGCCTGCTCTTCAGCCTACGTCTCTACTGCTACACTATTGCTTCTTGGTTTACTTTGCATATTTAGTTCTTATATACTTTCCCACTGACTGCTAACTGTGGCTACGCTATGGGCACGCCCGCGCAAACGAGCGCACTCATGGGCAAACATCTTTACAATTTAAAAAAAATCATAAGATGTTCATTTGTACATTTTATGTTCATAGTCTGTGGGGGCATGTGCTGTGTTGTGTTTATTCACATTTCCATGGACTCTGTCATAGGTGTTTACTTTGGGCACTTTTACTCTTCTGGGGGCGTGTCCGCTTGCAGGGCTCGGCCTACGGAAATGCCCCCTACTGTCTTACATGGACCTTGTTAGCCTTAGGTGTGATTCAGCATGCTCTCATGAATATGCAGAGCATGCTGACATCACTCCGTTTAACTGCAGCCTCCGTGTAAGAGTTATAACTCTTACACGGAGGCTTCGTGAATCCTTGCCATCATCTTTTCATTGTATTCCAACTTGGATAATTTGCCTTGCTCAGAATTTAAGTCAAAAAATATTTAATCAGATTTTATAAACAAGTTAAGTGACAAACTTGAAAGTATTTTGAAGGATTAGTTAATATTTCAGAGAAAACAAGAAATTATGAAAGCAAAAAAGAAAATGTCAGTGTTGTACAAAATTCAGATTATAAATCACCCAAAGAAGTTATTTCCAGGTAAAATTAAATGACAAGTTGCCTTATCAAAATGATTAAAATTAAAATATTGGTTGAAATTATTAACATGATGAATCAAAAAAACAATTTGTCTACACAATATAAAATTAAGTATGTTATTCATTTCTCACATAATGGGCTATTTTTAATGCATTATGTAAATTATTCAGGTGTTCACATTGTGGCAGAGAACTAGATGATTTATTTCATTGTCGAATGTTATGTGAACCAGTATTAAAATATTGGAAAATACAAATGAAATATTGCAGATTTTGACAGGTGTTAAAATGCACTGTAATCCAAAATCATTTGTATTGGATGATGAATGTTCTGGATTAGTACACCTCAGGACTTAAATAATTCTAGAATGTTGGAAATCTTCGCCTATGTCAGTTTTTTTCAACTGTTGACAGTAGAAGTTATATATTAAATTTGTAAATTGTCAATTAAGAGGAGATTAATTTTTAATATACCAAAAATATAAGTTATGTAACACAAAATTTTATGAACTGTGCTCTAAATTTATACACATCAACCTGCAAAATATTGACCACAAAAGATCAACAAACCAAACATTGACACATTGCCATGCATGTGCCCAGAAAGAACCTCAGTGCATGCAATTTTCAAACAAAAAATAGCATTTTTTTTTGCAGGAGGCAAAGCCCCTGCACACCCAACACTCCCTGCTAATTACATATACTAACTTTGAGATCCCACAGTCCCTTGGGAAAGGGAATATGCCCTTACCAGGGGATTGTCATCCTCCCACATCTGTCCACCATCTGTATATATCGAACAAATGTGGTTGATTAAACAGATGTTGACAAACCTGCATTTAAACCAAATGCAAGGCACATATATCTTGATGTAAAATAGTAGAAATCACTTCTGAGATGATTGGTGTCTCTGTTCTTGTTATCCTTGCTAATTCTTGACAGTGATCTTCTTTCCTTTCTTATTTTTTATTTTCTTTTTTGGCGCTATGGCTTTATTTATGATATTTTATAGTGGTGTTGAAATGCACTGTGTAAAATAAAATGAAAAAATTAATAATAATATTAGTTTCAAAGAAAAAAATTGCCAGCTTTTCTCAGAAAAATAAAATAATGAAAGGATTTCCCCTAGAAGGACACTAATCTGCCCTGCATTGAAGGACCACTATTTAAGAGCCAGTTCCATAGAACTAACAGAAGGTGTGCACCTCAGTGACATGAAAGTCTTTGGTGGCCTAACAGCTTATAAAAGGCACCTTTTAGATTTCATAAGCTGGCTGGTTGATCATATCCTTGGCAGGATATAACAAGGATAGCTTAGGTTATTACAGCAGTGATCTTACGATGGGCATGCACATGGCCATACTGCTCAAGCTCTTTAACTACCAAGCTTGCTGCATGCATCATTTATTCTACCTAACCTTCGAAAATCTCAACTCACGAAACTAGAAAACACCTATAATAAAACACTAGGATTTACAACAAGGGATCCTACTAAAAGTCATAACTATACAGTTTTCCAGAATCTCAAATGGTTAGAAAGTACAGGTGCAGGTGCATAAGTCGTATTTACCTGTAACTGTAAGGTTCAAATTTGACACTGCCTCATAGGTTTATAGATGTATATTAGGCTAATGACTACTAGGGATCTCATAAGCCTAGCCATGCAATCCAAATGTGACCCACAGATTTAATTTATATAAGTGGTTATTTACTAATTTCCTCTGTCCATCAAAGGCACAGGAGTTAGACCAGGGATGAATTTCTAATTACATATCCATTGGTCTAATTTGCACTTAAAAAGGGATAGGAGGAACACTGCATCACACAGATGGTGAGCTTGTTCCAGAGACTGGGAATTCTCTGAGAAACATATATGTTTCTCCAACATGTTCTGTTTATGTCATAAGTAAAATTTAGGTCTTTTAATGTAGTGGTGTACGTCCCAGTTTCTGCATGCATCTGGTCAGGTACATACCGAATGGGGCTTATACTTTAAGATGGGTCTAATGAGGACAGAATACAATGGTATGATTATCTCTCTGGACTTAGATGCCATTCACTTACTTACAAGTTGAGCAACATAAAAATATAGTCTTACTGTCTTGGACAAATGTTGGTCAAAGGCTAAGTTACTATCATTAAGACTTCCCAAATCCCTGACTAGTGAATCAACTTTTAAGGGTGTTTTATTGATGATATAGTTACCCAGGGTGGTAGACTTCCCAAAACCCACAATAATACATTTCTTGGCACTGAGTTTTAAGCCATGACTTTGGAACCAAATGTTTGTCTCTATTAGACCTCCCTGAAGGGTGTTCTCATCTTGGAGGGATTCAATGACTGCTTACAGTTTGCAATCATTTGTGAACTTGGTCAGCCAAAGACCTTTGACATCTAAGAAATAGATGCCAAAGAGGAGTGGACCCAGCACAGAGTCCAAGAGGACTCCACTGGTGACTGACCTCACTGATTCTAACTTCCTGGGTCCTACCTCTGAGCCAGCTAGCTATCCAGCATGTTATAAAGGGGTTTATACCTAGTTCCATAAGTTTGTTGACAATGCCTGAGTAGGGTATTGTATCAAATGCTTTAGTCAGATCTAGGTAGGCAGTATGCACCATTTTTCTCTCATCCCTTGCCTTAATGACCTTTTCAAAGAGGTCTATCAGATTCAGTAAGCATGACCTTCCCTTGACAAAGTCAAACTCAGACAGAGCCAGTGTCTGGAGGTCTCCTATGTTCTTGGTGATAATTTCCATGATAATTCTTTTCGTGATTTTGCAGATATGACTAGTCATACTAATGGGTCTGTAGTTTCCAGGATCTGTTTAAGGTCCTCTATTGTGTAGGGGGATGATAGTTGCAGTCCTCCATTCAAGTGCCACAAAGCCTGTTTTAGGACTATAGTAAAATAATGACTCCAGGAGTTCTGATAAGTTATATTTTAGACTATTCAGGAGACATCCTGGGATGTTATTGGGGCCCATTGAAGCAGTGTTCTTGGGCTTAGTGTGTGTTGCCAGTACATGCTCCATAGTTATAGCTGGAAGGGTTATGTTTGAGGGTATTTTTGAGAGGATGGTTGGGGTGATAGAGGTGCTAAAGTTGGACCCAAATTTCTGTACTAACAGGTTTGATGTTTTGCCAGGTTCAATGAATGCACCACCATCAACCACCCATTCAGCACAATTCTGTATGCCACCCTTGAAGTTTCTAATATAGTTTTAGAAGGCCTTATGGTTATCTTTCACATGGGAGGCTATCTTAACCTCAAAGTTTGCTTTGCTTGACCTAATTAGCCCTCTTAGTTGCCTATTTACTTTGATAACAGAGTTTCTATTTTTATGGGAATTACTCTTCTTGATTTTTGCCACATTTGTTTTCTTTTGTTGTATATTCTGTTTAATTTGGGATACCACCAGGGTGGTTTGTTTGAAGTGGTAGTCCTGGGCTTAATTCAGGCAGTTACAACAGCCTCTATGTGGCCACTGACATGGTTGTACAGAGTTTCTGAAAGCAATTCAGCATAGGCTGGTGTATCTTCTGGGTTTGGATGGGCATTGGATTTTGACAATGCATCACTTAATAAAAGGTAATTTGCCTCTAAATAGTTCCTAACTGTTGCTGGTCTTAATGGGATTAGAGAGTTCACTTTGATTTCAAAGGAAACAGCTTTATGGTCAGACCTTACCAGGGAGGATGAGACATTGGGGTGGGGGTGCAACATGCTCCCATATTTGTAAACACAAGGTCCAGTGTGTTGGAGCCTCTAGTCAGTGTATTCACTATTTGGCCAAGGGTATTTGCATTTACAAGGTCCAGAAATCTCTGTAACTGTAGATTTGAAGTTGTGCAGGATTTCCGGTCTATAGAGGGGTAGTTAAAGTCTCTCAAGAACAGGGTGTTAGGTTGGATGGTAAGGGTCCCCAGTAGGTTCAATTATGCATTGTGAGCTTCTTGGGACATGGAGAGTGACCTGTAGCTGGCATATGGGTTATGTGTCTGCACAAACCCACAAGGGCAGCTTTCTAGAGTTCAGAATTCCCTGTCTGGCTCCCTGTGACAGGAAATTGGCTAACTCTTCTCATTAGTGAAAGCCTAACCCGTCACAGGAAGTCAGTTGTCCAGACTTTTAGTGTTAACTGAGAAGAACCAAGAAGGACCAGAAGCAAAATATGCTTGAAACTAACCCATTGACAGTTAACAAAATGCTAACACAAATAGCCAAAAGCCAACCAACAGCACATCACAGTTAGATACCATCAAACTGTATATATGTATATATATATATATATATATATATATATATATATATTTATATATATATATATATATATATATATATATATATATATATACATATAAAATGGGGATGGTGGGTGACTGCTGCCACTGAGACACTGTAAAATTAGAACATCTACTGTTACAGATAAGTAGGACTTATGGAACTGTACTATGTTTATAATTCACACTGCCTCAGTGGCATGTAGGTAGATTCCAAAATCTTACCCTACCTGGGAGGGGGAAGGATAACAATCCAGGAACCACTGGAGAATAGTCCTTGCAAAGCCTGCTTTGGAGCTTGAGAAAGAGTCCAGTTTGTAGTGCTTTGTAAATGTATGAACACAGGACCCGGATGATTCTCTTCTTTCCAGTATGCCACCAAACAGGATAAGGCTCTCAGGGAGTGTGCCTTAACGCTGCTTGAATAGATATATCATGGTGGGAGCAACAAAAAATAATAGAGGACAACTAATGATCAATCATTTGCTTAGACACAGGTTGGCCCTTTTTAGCCCCAGAACAGGAAATTAACAGCTGGTTAGCCTTTCTGAAGGGTCCAGTAATGTCAGGATAGCACCTAAGCTACCTGTGCACCTCCAAGGTAAGCAGAATCTTCTCTCCCTCGTTTTTAACTTCTCAAAAGAGAAGTGGGATATTGATGGCTTGGTTCAGGGAGAAATAGATTGGTGAGTAAAATAACACTGTCCTTGTGGAAAATCAGATAAGACTGGCCCACCATTTGAGACTGCAGCTCAGCAACTCACCTTGCAGATGTCACAGTAATAAGCAAAACAGATTTCCAAATGAAGGGCTTTAAATCAGCCTGAAAGACAAGTTCAAAATGAAATAATGTCAATTTTTCAAGCACAAAGGTGAGATTTTAAAGAGAAGGAATTTGCTTTCAAGGAGGTCTAAAGTGTAGTACCCCTTTCATGAACTGTTTGATCACAAAAAGAGAGGGAATCTTTGAGCACAAAGAGGAACATTGTTTGCAGACAGAAACGCCTCCGAGTCAAAAAGCTTCTTAACGCTTTTATTTTGAACAAACCAAAAGAGCGTTTTCGCCACAGACCACTGCAGCTTCTTCAGAGAAACAAATTGGACAAAAAACACTCACTTTAAAAATACTACATCAGGAAATGACATATTCCTGTTTCCTGTTACCAAACAGTTGTATTTAAAAACACATACAAAGTGCTAAAAAGTTAAAGGAATCCCACATTTAGAATCATTTTTAAAAATAGCACACAACAATAAGAAATGGATTCAATTGTATGAGAAAGAATCTCAGCGACTTAACAATAATATGGATGACAGAAAACAGATATCATTACTATTTACAATGAACTACTATACAAAATATGTAAGTAGATCTATCAAAAAATATACTCTGATACTCACTTAAAACATTAAAAACAAATTTGCCTTATATGAGGTGTGTATAAGGGATAAATACTACTCATATTTGCTCAGGCTTAGTTTATTAAACATTCTGTTTGTGCAATAACCATGCAGGACTAAGGAAAAAAGAAGGAAGGGGGGGGGGAGAAAAGGAAAGGGAGAAGTATCCTTTGCCCTGCGGAAAACACGTGCGACCTAAAAGATTCAGCACGTGAAAATCCATTGTGTCTTCCTACTAGGACCACTAAGACTAGGTTAAAAACCTGACTATTAGGTTAAGCAAGCCCTGAATAGTGACCGGTCAAGTCAACTAGCTAGACCCAATATATTAGTGCAAGGTGCTAAAAACACACAAGCCTGCCAAGTCGTCAAAAATATACTACCTGATATATGGGTCAGACCTAAAGTCAGAGAAAACTATATAGTAACAGTAGGTTTTACCTGAAATAACTTTTTAATTTAAGAACTGGGGCAATGTTGCAGTTAGTGTTAAGGCCAGGAAGACAGAAAGCGTCCAAGCGCAACTGCCAATCCAGCTCACAATTTTCCAGTATTAAAGATACAGGGCCCCCTCTGATTTTTAAGGGTACATGGTCTATAGCCATAAAGCTGAAACTATGTCCTGGGAACAATGCAATGTGTTTGGCTAGTGCGTTGTCATCTTTACATGTCCTAATTGCATACAAGTGCTCATACATCCTATCTCGCAGTCTCCTGTCGGTTTTTCCGATGTAGAACCCAGAGCAACAGTTGCACATAGCAATGTATATAACTGATTTGCTCTCACAATTAAGTGCATGCTTGATGACAAACTTCCTGTCCCTAACAAGGAATGTCTCCCCTGTTCGGACATTGTTACAGAAGTTGCAGAATCCACATCTGGACATTCCTTTCCTTTTATGAAAACTATGCTGTTGGGCATCCCTTTGTAATAGTTCCTTCAAATTTTTAGATCGTTTAAAAATAAATCTGGGTTCGTCTACCAATTTTCCTGCTAGTGATGGGTTTGAGGCTATCAACCTCCAATTCTTACGGATGATGTCCAGAATTGCTTCTGAATTAGTACTAAAAATAGTGACAAAGCTCAAAGATAAATCTGTGTTTGATTCTCTGCGGTCATCATTACTACCTATTAGACCACTTATAGGCACCTCATCTGTAAAACTACTAACTACACTGGAAGAGACCTTTTGTTTAGTCAATAAAGGGGTGTAAAAGCCTCTAGTCACCGTCAAATAGGAAGTAGTTGCTGGTTAGTACTATTTCAAGTACATTTACAATTTTTCTGATATTATTTTGGACCAACAATTGATAGAATTGTTAGCTTTTGGAAACACTTTTGTTCCAACTTCCTATGGGAATGTTGCTAAAGAAATTATTGAACTAAAGTGTTTTGTAAGAAAAATGAATCTTAAGTTACTGTTCAATCATGAAACAGAGGCTGTGAATCATGGTGAAGTAAACGCCATCCCCAATGTAGGACTACCAAAACTATTTTTAGTACTAATTCAGAAGCAATTCTGGACATCATCCGTAAGAATTGGAGGTTGATAGCCTCAAACCCATCACTAGCAGGAAAATTGGGAGACGAACCCAGATTTATTTTTAAACGATCTAAAAATTTGAAGGAACTATTACAAAGGGATGCCCAACAGCATAGTTTTCATAAAAGGAAAGGAATGTCCAGATGTGGATTCTGCAACTTCTGTAACAATGTCCGAACAGGGGAGACATTCCTTGTTAGGGACAGGAAGTTTGTCATCAAGCATGCACTTAATTGTGAGAGCAAATCAGTTATATACATTGCTATGTGCAACTGTTGCTCTGGGTTCTACATCGGAAAAACCGACAGGAGACTGCGAGATAGGATGTATGAGCACTTGTATGCAATTAGGACATGTAAAGATGACAACGCACTAGCCAAACACATTGCATTGTTCCCAGGACATAGTTTCAGCTTTATGGCTATAGACCATGTACCCTTAAAAATCAGAGGGGGCCCTGTATCTTTAATACTGGAAAATTGTGAGCTGGATTGGCAGTTGCACTTGGACGCTTTCTGTCTTCCTGGCCTTAACACTAACTGCAACATTGCCCCAGTTCTTAAATTAAAAAGGTATTTCAGGTAAAACCTACTGTTACTATATAGTTTTCTCTGACTTTAGGTCTGACCCATATATCAGGTAGTATATTTTTGACGACTTGGCAGGCTTGTGTGTTTTTAGCACCTTGCACTAATATATTGGGTCTAGCTAGTTGACTTGACCGGTCACTATTCAGGGCTTGCTTAACCTAATAGTCAGGTTTTTAACCTAGTCTTAGTGGTCCTAGTAGGAAGACACAATGGATTTTCACGTGCTGAATCTTTTAGGTCGCGTGTTTTCCGGGGCAAAGGATACTTCTCCTTTCCTTTCTCTCCTCCCCTTCCTTCTTTTTTCCTTAGTCCTGCATGGTTATTGCACAAACAGAATGTTTAATAAACTAAGCCTGAGCAAATATGAGTAGTATTTATCCCTTATACACACCTCATATAAGGCAAATTTGTTTTTAATGTTTTAAGTGAGTATCAGAGTATATTTTTTGATAGATCTACTTACATATTTTGTATAGTAGTTCATTGTGAATAGTAATGATATCTGTTTTCTGTCATCCATATTATTGTTAAGTCGCTGAGATTCTTTCTCATACAATTGAATCCATTTCTTATTGTTGTGTGCTATTTTTAAAAATGATTCTAAATGTGGGATTCCTTTAACTTTTTAGCACTTTGTATGTGTTTTAAATACAACTGTTTGGTAACAGGAAACAGGAATATGTCATTTCCTGATGTAGTATTTTTAAAGTGAGTGTTTTTTGTCCAATTTGTTTCTCTGAAGAAGCTGCAGTGGTCTGTGGCGAAAACGCTCTTTTGGTTTGTTCAAAATAAAAGCGTTAAGAAGCTTTTTGACTCGGAGGCGTTTCTGTCTGCAAACAATGTTCCTCTTTGTGTACTTTTTGGTCTGACTGGTTTGAAAGTAGTTTTTGTGGAATCTTTGAGCAGACAAGCTGAGATGGCCACAACATACACCTTGACAGATGCATAACATAAGTTGAGTATCTCACACAAATATTTCAAAACAGAGGGGCAGACACCTTAATAGGCTCTCTGGTATTAGTTAGGTATCACGTAGAAAACCTCTTCCATTTGTAAACATAAGATTTTCTAGTTTCAGGTTTTCTTGCCTCCATCAATACCTGCTGCATATCCTCATAGAGCAGTGTCAGTGGTGCAACAGGTAGCACACTTGCCTTTGGTGCAGTAGGCTGAAGTTCTATTCCTTCATCAGGTAGATTGATAGCTGACAGTGTATTGCAACATAAGGGGGTGTGATGCACTCCTGACTGTGTCATCCGTCAAATGAGATGTTAAACTGAGACCACATCTACATAAATTGGTATTTATATTGATGGATGAAAAAACATCATATGGCACCTATTGAGAGTAATGAAAGTTCAAGATTGCCCTGGCTAAATTTCACCAGGTCTCCAATGAAAAGAGGTCACTAGCATAGTGGGGCTCACCATGTCAACAAAGCATAAATCAGTAAATAAATAAGTACCTAAAATGTATCAAGATAGAATCATCTTGGCTGTCAGTTGCAATTGCTCTAAGGTGGGGTGTAGCAATCACCTCTGGCAATGTGTGAGCAGATCCAGAGTATGAAGAAGCTTGTGGTAAGTGCCTTGGCCAATTTCATTAAGAGAGTCACAACAATTATCTTTTGTAATTATTACCTTTGATATCAATAGAAAGTGTGGAAATACAAAAGGAGCATTCCCATCTAAGGGAATGAGAATGCATCTATGCAAGGATGTCCTGAAAAAAAAATTTAGAAGGAGGTAAACAGATCCATTTGAGGTGTTCCCTACATCTACAATGAAAAATAGATGTCCACATGACTGAAATAGTAAAGACAACATTAATAGTAAGTAAAAACAATAAAACAGGTGAGCGCTTTCGTGGTGTTCTGCTTCTTCAGACCCTAAAAACCAATAACAACTAAAAGTATTTAAAACATATGGGATCCAATCAAATCAAGATTAAAAATCACATGGTCTTGATTAATGCAATAACCCTTGCCTCCTAAGAACAGGTTTTAAAGGCACAACATTATTGAGACCTATCGTTTCAGGCAGAGGATGGATAACAGAGCTGACATCTATATATGTTGAAAAACAGCTTAGGGTAGTTCTAGATACCATTGCCACTGTGTTGAAAGATACTAAGCAATTTTTAAAGGATTTATATTAGTGGTACAAAAGTCCTAGTAATATGGATAATATGGTCTTTGTGACGGCGGATGTTAATTCACTTTTTACGGTAATCCCTAACGATATAGGGGTAGAATATTTAAGAATGTTTCTGACTTCTGTGAGTACTTCTAACTTGAAAGTAATCTTAGTATGTGCACTCCTTGAGATGATATTGGAAAACAATGTTTTTGTGTTTGATTCAGAATATTTTCCTCCAAAAGCTGGGAGTTGCTATGGGTACGGCGTGTGTAAATTTATATGCAAATATTGTTTTAGCCCACTGGGAGACGCAATTCGTTTTTGTTAACATGCTATTTCAGACACATGTTAAATTTTATAAACGTTTCGTGGACAATATTTTCTTTGGCAAGGGTCTGTCGATTTGTTATCAGGGTTCATTGACTTTTTACAAATGATTACCACCTTCCTTACGTTCACTCCCCACTACTCTGTAGAAAATATTGATTTTTTTGGATGTGTCAGTGGCCAGAGATGGCATAGGGAAACTGTTCACTAGCATGTATAAGAAACCATGCAAAAAGAACAGTATATTGCATAACACCAGCATGCATCCCAGACATGTCTCTAAGAATGTATTAAATAATCAAGTTCTTAGAGTGATGAAATTACATGCTGATGTGATTCAGCAAGAAAAGGCACTTGACACTCTACGTATTAAGTTGCTAGATAGAGGCTATAAAATAGAAATTATAGAATGTGCTATTACTGAAGCCAGGATGGTTGAAGGGGGCAGCAATAAACTGTTTTTTTTTCTGAGTTTAATGCAGTACAGATGGTCGAGGGGAGATCTCTAGATAAGCACAATAACAGTAGGCTTGTGCTTACATATTCTAACAATATTAATATAGTGTGTGATGTGATAAAGAAGAATTGGCCCATTTTAATGACAGACCCGGGTGTCAGTCAAGTAGTTGGAGCTAGTCTGCGTTTTACGTATAAAAATATTAGGTCATTAAAACAACGTCTTTGTTATAAACAACCCAGTGTGGCTAGGATGTACTCTAAGCGCAGAGGCACTTTTGCATGCAGAAATTGTTCAGCATATAAATATATTTTGTCTGTGACAAGTGTAGTACACCCCAGATCACTGCAAGAAATATATTTTCAAACATATGAAGATTGTAGCGATATAAATTTGGTTTATTGGACACAGTGCACTGTGTGTGCAGGATTTTATATCGGAAAAACAAATCGGACATTGAAAGAAAGAATATTAGAGCATGTTAATGATATACATAACAACAAACCAAGTAATGCACTAGCTAAACATGTATCAGAGCCAGGGAGTACTCATATGTTTAAGTATTTAGTTGTACAGAAGGTGGATAATGCAATTAGAGAAGGGGATATAGTGAATTGGAATTAAAGTGATATAAATATATGACTAGTCAAAACAGAACAATGATTAGAAGCTGACTAGGAAACAAGTCGGATCTCATGAATGTGCAATTAAACTCACAGGAAATGGGAGTTTGGCAAGAGTGCATAAATCAACATGGAACTCGTTCACAAGAGCAACAAGTGAAGAGAACCCCATACAAGGCATTACTTATGTACCATAACCCAGTGATCAACCTGTCAATGGAAGAGTAAATGAGAAAGCAAAGGCCTCCACAGGGTTAATAAAAGCAAGGCTTGGGGGGGGGTTCATATGCAGACTTGATAATTTACACCTTATGTAAATCAACACATCAGGCATCTTTCAACTGATATGTCTCAAATCTCTCTTTATTTATATACATATACTCACACGTACACATCTATATATTTAGATATACATCTATATATCTATACACACAAGCGCACACACAACAAACACACACACACACACACACACACACACAGCTGCAGTTGTCAAGAGCAGACTCTCACATGAGTGAAAGCTTTTTACTACTGTGAAAAAAAGCAATTCCTCATGTGAGGGAATGTTCTGTTAAATGAAGTTTCTGCCTTCAGCCTTTTGCATTGGATTGGATTGCAGGAGGTTAAGGGAATTTGCCCTTATTCTGCTGTTTTGTGATCTAGAGGTTAGTATATAGAATTAGTGTGGGGGTGAAGCCCCCCACATGTAGGATGCAGGAGGGCTTCCGTCTGCAAGAAATTAATTTTTTTTTTACCTTTTTTAATTTTTGATATTTGAACATTTTACAATTTAGTGTAAAATGATCACTTTGTCTGTGTTCACTCAAGAAATATCACAGTTGTCTGATAAGCTCATGTATACATATATCTACATATGCACGCACGCACACACACACACACACACACACACACACACACACACACACACACACACACACACACACTAATCTTAGGGAAATAGATGACAGTATAAGTCATCTGTGGATTGCAAAGCAAAATCTCATTGTTTATAAAAAAAGAATTTAATCGTTTGATAACTAGTTGTCAAAAATATAGATCTGAAAATTATGTCCTAAGAAATGCAACAAATGCCACAATGAAAATATATCTTAGATGCAAATAACTATAAATGCTATAGGATTTACCAGTTTGCATATACTCACATACATGCACACATATCACACACAAAGTACGCACACAGTATCGACATATACCAATATGTCTTGCATAACAGCTGTGTTACAAATATTTTTTCCTGAGCTATTATGTGGGTGCATTAAAAACTAAAAGGATTAACAAATTGCATCCAGTCTGTTGCAGTAACACTTATATACGTACTCTTTAGGTCATAGTATATTACTCTATCCTGTATTATATCATATCTTCTGAAACCCATTTCAGAAAAGTTAAGTAGTACTAATTAAATTCCAACTGAAATTGTAGCAGTCACAAACATCTACAAATGAAGTTATGTTTCTTTCACAGACTGATTTTTTCTCATTTTTTTTTTTAGCAAACACATAATAAAGTGTTTACAAATTATATAAGAATGGTATTTATTATGCATTGTGGGAAAAAGCATGCTGGCCTGCCAGAATACATCTCTTAATGAATTCTGCTAAAGGTTTACTCAAGAACATTGGTATCCTTAGGTTCACTTTTATTTGTCCATAATGTTAAGTATTCAAAAGAGGGCTGCCACGGTGGTGCAGCACTTATTGGTGCCACCTCCCAGCAAGAGGTTCTCTGGTTCGATCCTCAGCTGGGGTGCCTTCTGTGTAGAGTCTGCATGTCCTCCCTGTGGTGGTGTGGGTTTCCTCCAGGTGCTCTGGCTTCCTCCCTCATCCCAAAGACATGCTGTAGGTGGATTGGACACTCTAAATTGGTCTGAGTGTGTGCATGTGTGTGCCTCTTGTGGAAGGTTGGGTGCTGGGCTGGCAACTTGGCACCATTAAAACTCCACTGCAAATCATGAGTGGACTGGTGATCAACTGTGGTGACCCCTAACCAGAAAAAGCCAGAAGAAGAAGTTAAGTATTCAAAACATTATTCACTTCTTAAGATATCAGGAACTCAGTATATTGCTTGTCAAAGTAGATCACAAAAAACAATGCTGCAATTTTAAAATGCTGAACTGATGGGCGTAGTAGCCAAATTAAATCAATAATGTTCTCAAGTGCACTGACCATCTGGTGAAGAAGCATATCTGGTAAGACAACCAGGTGTAGTTGATAGATAGTGTGATTTTTAAAGTCCTTTAACATTCTTTTCTATGGGATCATATCTTTTTTCAGTATTGCTCTGTGTTGTGACCCTGTTTTTCTATCTGTAGAGTAATCATAATTAGTTTAATTTTTGAATTAATGTAGGGAGCACTTGAATGTGCTGTGGGCATGGCAGGTAGGGGAGAAAAATGTGCACAGATTCTACACACCGTACAATGCAATTCACAAATAGTGCTATAGGAGAAAATGAGTAAAAATCTAAGGGGTCTAAAACTCCATGCAGAGTGTAAACTGTAGCAACTGCTTGCTACATTATAGCAAGCAGTTTGCTACAATTTAAACATAAAAAGTCATTTTTTAATTAAAACATGAGCACTGTAGCATTGCATGCATGGAATAACCAGTAGTACCGCTTGCTACATTTGTACTGCACAATCTGCTACAGTTTAACAATATCTTTTTTTTTATTTAACAAAAATGAGAGGAAGGAGGGTTGAGGCAGAGTGCAGAGATGGGAAGATGGGACTTGATTTTCTCCTGCCAGGTATCTGATCAGAGACTTTTTTATTTTATTTTATTTTATTTATTTATTTATTTTTTTTTTTTGCTCTTCATTTGAAGATCTGGGGGCATGGATTAGGTACTGTCTGCAAGAAACCAACTGACACTCCTATAGCTTTGTTGAAGTTTTTTTTTTCCTGCTCTTCACTTGTGGGGTGGATAGTTCATTGGACTGGCACAGGGCTCTGGTTGTGCCAGCTAAACATCTGATATCCCTACATAGGAAATAGGGCTAAACTGCATAC
Organism: Protopterus annectens; assembly: GCF_019279795.1. Lineage (NCBI taxonomy): Eukaryota > Metazoa > Chordata > Ceratodontiformes > Protopteridae > Protopterus > Protopterus annectens. The sequence continues at coordinate 117,121,845 of NC_056731.1, read as the reverse complement.
AATCTAGCAGAAACAGAATAAAATATGCTAAGTCTTGTTCTACAAGCTGCACAGTGTAGACAACAACAGCACACCCGATACAGTACCAAGCAAAACTCACTGGGCAAAAACATGCCAAAAATGAAATATATGCATTAGAAGCATTTTAAAACACCATAGACAAGCATTTATTTAGAGGTTTCCTTGTCAGTAATGACAAATCTCCACAGCAAATGCAAATAAGTAGTGTGACAAAATCATGATTTAATGATAAAAATGGCTACAGCAGAGTAAAATAAGTAGTATTATTTATCTATTTGGCATCTGTTAACGAGGAAAGTGCGACTGTGTCAGGAACTCATTTTCAGCAGAGGCCTGGGAAGAAAAGCTCCATGACAGTAAACATTGTTAAAAAAAATAGTTCAGAAATATTAGATTTACAAGTGGGAAAGTAGGTTACAATAACAATAGTTTGTGCAGAGATGAGTTGAGTAAATCCATGAAGGTTAGTTTTTTGCGGAGTAGTCAGAGTCTAGGTTTTGCCAGTTAACATTGATGTCTCCCATGATGATGGTTTCATTTAATATATTTTAAGAGACCCAAGATAGGATATATTCCAATACTGGAATGTTGTTCCCAGCTGGAAAACACAGGACTGCTATGCATAATTGTTTGGTGTTATTGATTTTTAAGGAGGCTAAATGAATTTCAGCTGGACAGAAACAGGAGTGGACTTGGGGTATGGAAGTAATATATTGGATATAGTAAGAATGTTTAGACATAGTGAGGCTACCCTTCTTCCTTTTTGAGGGTACAGTCTGTTCTTATTATGTTGTAACCTGGTGGAAGTAGTTCAGTATCTTTAATATGTGGATTGAGCCATGTTTCAGTGACTGCAAGTAAGTCAGGCAAGTGTTGAGATAGCTATGTGTGGAACTGTGTAGTTCTGTTGCAGATACTGTATATATTAAGAGTGATTAAAAATAGATTTTTTAGGGGAAGAAGTTTTGGAAGATGTAACAACAGAAGTGGGACCTAGATTGGGATGCATGTCACCACATTGGGCAAAATAGGAGTAAGTTGTTGAGTGGTGGTAAAGGAGGGTATATTTTATAAAAACCTTTAATTTTGTGAAGAGTGGAGGTATAGGTTCACTGGAATTTTATATTAGGTGAATAATAGCATACTGGATTTATAGAGGCTGCATGATATGTTAGAGAAGGTATCTGTTTGCTTTTCTAGGGTCAGATGTGGTAGATTTTTTTATTATGAGAAAGTTTGGGGAGTTGAATGATGTTGTGTGTATAAGAAGACAGAGAGCTAGGATAAGGGCAATGAGGGAGAGTACAGTAGGTTTAGGGTGAATCATTATACAGAATTTGATAGGGAAGAATAATACTCTGTATGTGGAATGGAATAGGATCGATGGGGAATATAGAGTGATGAGGTATAGAAGGTAAGTGTGGTATGATTTGCTGAAAAGATAATTGTAAGTATGTGATTTGATGGAAGATAATTGGAACTGTGGTGTAGGTAGAAGATAATTGGTGGTGTGTCATTGGGTGCAAGGACTGAAGAGGAGGAGTTAAGGTAGTTATAAGTTAAATTGAAATGGGGGTGGTGGGGAATGGGGGTAAGGTAGGGCAGCAGAGTAAGCCTGAGTGTATCAGGGCTACACCTGGAGGAAGCTGCCCACAAAAAAAAAAATCAGTGGTTGCAAATCAGCCCAAGCAGAGTGGTTTTGCAGTTAAGGTTTAAGAAGGAAAGATGAATAGAAACAAAGGAGAGGAGAATATAAGGTAGTTCAGAGCATGAAATAATTAAAAGTGGAGAGTATGTAGGAGTGAGTTCTTGGGTAAGGCAAGGTAGCAAAAGTGAGCTTAGATAGGGAAGTGAAAGTCCGGAAAAGTAGGTAGATGCAGTAAGGAGGCCAATTAGATGCAGAAAGGGTTTCAGGTCAGCAGGAGATGGACAGAGTATATTGAGGGGACAATGGCATTGGTAGGCTGTGTACCAGACTGGTTAAAATAGGTAGTGTGTTAAGGCTTACATAGAAATATCTTATAACCCAGAAGAGCATTTTAGTGAGGGGTATAAAACAAGAGACAGGGGATGGGGTAAGTGGAAGGTATCTGTGAGTTCTGGTGGTGTGCAAGGAGCTGTTTGGGAAGAACACAGTTTAAAAACAGGATATAAAATAGATTAATTGCTGTTGCTGACTGGCTGGCAAATGCTAGAATCTGAGGTTCAGTAAGTTCTTAGATGTGGGTGCAGATAATTCAGTAGTTCTGCTAGGTCTAAGTGTGTAGAGTGCAAGGCAGTGGAGAGGACAGTTGACAAGGCAGGTTAAAAGGTACGTGTACCTAGGAAACAAAAGGGGAGAAGGGTAAGGTTAGGTGGAGGAGGTAACTGGAGGATTTAAGTAGCTAGACAGAAGTGAGTCAGCAGTGAGGGTAGTGTGATAGAGTAGCAATAAATGTAAGCAGTAAAAACACTGGGAGGGGTTACAGTAAGAGGAGAAAGGTATTAGAAAATAAAACTGAATACATTGCATCTAGCTAACTTCAAGAAACTAGTGAGTAGAGTCACAGAGTTGTTGCAACTCTGTTGGCAGTTATAGCTATAGACTGTAGTTAAAAAATATACAAACAAAGGTTTCAATATACAGTTTTCTTTTTTTTTAATTCTGAGCAGTCATAGAAATGCAACTGCAGCAAAATAGCAAGACCAGCAGTAAGTCAATGTTGTTCTAGGAGTCTATAATGTTAAACATTAGTGTAGCTTGAAATATTACCCATTAATGGATGATTCTTAACAATATGGTGAAAAAAAAGAAGAAGAGAAATTTAAATAAACAAAGTTGGCTATATAAATAGTCTGTATAACTTTGAGGCATTTGGAATTAGTCCACTGATGGCGTATATATTATCCTTTTGACGTACAACTAATTATTGACTGTAACAAGCAAGTTCTACAGTTAAGTAAGGCAGCATAACACTCTACACTAGGATAAGACTCAAGCTGAAGGCTGAACTGTGTTAAGAAGATTAACCAGAGTACTGCAGAAACACAAATGCAGTAATCTTAGGCAGCTCATGTGACTTTAGGTATGCTGCATTATATTAAGGCTAAAATGTCTATCTTAATAGGCACATATGCCTCAGAGAAAATAACTTACAGTGCTGCTAAAGAAGACACCCTGCTAGTTGTGGCATTGCAAAATAACAGTTTAAAAGAAAAAAATGAAACTGTCACACAATACCATCAAGGCTAGTATGCCACCTTAGTGAATAAAAACACAATAGAAAAATTCCATAATGGCAAGGATACACCACCAGAACTGCTGATGTTAGGGTCAATAGGGGCTGATGAAGAGAAAGAGTGCACCAAATGCCAGGTAGTGGATTTTAAATGGTGCAACGCATCATGGAGGGGGATTCAAAATGTGAAGAAGATAAACAAGAAGAGAAGAAAGGAGGGAGGAGATTTGGAAGCAAGACACCTGGACGGAGGTGCACACACAAAAAAACAATCAGTGGTTGCAAACCAGCTCAAGCAGAATGGTTTTACAGTTAAGGTTTAAGGAGGAAAGATGAAAAGAAACAAAGGAGAGGAAAATGTAACGTAGTTCAGAGCAGAAAATTAAAAGTGCAGAGTATGTAGGAGTGAGTTCTTAGGTAAGGCAAGGTAGCAAAAGGGAGCTCAGATAGGGGAGTGAAAGTCCAGAAAAGTAGGCGGCAGCAGTACAGAGACCAACTAGATACAGAAAGGGTAGGGAAAGGGTTTCAGAACAACAGAAGGATAGAGAGTGTATAGAGCAGACAATGGAGCTAGTAAGCTGTATACCTGTCTGGTTAAAAATAGGTAGGCATTAAGGCTTACCTAGAAATATCTTATAGCCTAGAGGAGTATTTTAGAGAGGGGGGTAAAACAAGACACAGAGGATAGGATAGATGGGAGGTATCTGCAAGATCTGGTGGTGTGCAAGGAGCCATTTGGGAAGGACACAGTTTAAAAACAGGAGAAAAATATACATTAATTCTTGTTGCTGGCTAGCTGGCAAATGCAAGAATCTGAGGTTCAGCAAGTTATTAGATGTGGGTGCAGATAATACAGTAGTTCTGCTGGGTCTAAGTGTGTAGAGTGCAAGGCAGTACAGAGGAGAGTTAACAAGGTTGTTTAAAAGGTGCTTGTACCTTTAAGGCTAGTATGCTTCCTTAGTGAATAAAAGCACAATAAAACAAAATTCCATAACGGCGAGGATACACCACAGAACTGCTGATGTTAGGGTTGATAGGGGCTGATGGATAGTAAATATCATATAAGTGAAAAAAGTGAAAAAGTGCAATATTTTCCTGTAAGATTTTACAAATGAAACAGATTAACAAAAAAACAAGAGGCTTAGCTTTCAACTGACACCATAGAACATTAGTTGCCCAGCAGATGTGATAAAACACTTTAGAAAAGCCCCATAAGTGCTTACAAGAATTATTAAGCATAGTACTTATAAGAGCTATTAAGCATGCAGATAACACATTAGTAACTTAGAATTTTCATAGGAATTAACAGCAGTAGTAAATAGCAAGCATGTAAAAATAAAACATTTTTATATATATATATATATATATATATATATATATATATATATATATATATATATATATATATATATATGGGTCGACATATGATCGACAGTTGATATGATCGACAACATTTTCAGAGAGACCAAAACACCTAAAGCTCAAAACACAGACAACTCATTTGGTCGAAACTCATAACATCGACACATGGCACTCAAAGCATTATGCCCTTTCCCCATTGTAGCGCGACCCCGGAGTTAGAATAAATAGATAGGGGGTGTGTGGGGGGCACAGCCCCCTACATTAATTAGATAAATATTGTCATCTTTGTTATAACTACCACATGTATCTGTGAAATTTACTATGTATGTGGGGGCTACACCCTCCCCACACCCTCCATTGTGGGGGGCTGTGCCCCCCACAACCCCCCTATTTATTCTAACTACAGGGTCGAGCTACAGTGGGGAAAGGGCATAATGCTTTGAATGCCATGTGTCGATGTTAAGAGTTTCGACCAACTGAGTTGTTGGTGTTTTTTGCTTTAGGTGTTTTAGTCTCTCTGAAAATGTTGTTGATCATATGAACTGTCGATCATATGAAGTAGATCCATATATATATATATATATATATATATATATATATATATATATATATATATACACACATACATACATATAAAATTACAAAACAGAAATCAAAAATATAAACAAAATTCTCCTGGCTGATACTGATCTCAGAGACTACATGAAATAAAGGGGCACAACCTGCAAAACATATAAAGTAACAAGCAACCTAAATGACTACACCACTGTCAAGTCCACCAGTGGAACTTAAGCCTCATTTTTTAATCACAGACAAACCACACAGTTCAACATCTCCGTGTCCTTCTAGAATGTAGCATACTACCTGCCTGGATATAAAATACTCTACAATACTGACATTTAGGAGTTAAGTTGAAATCTATTTACACCCTTCGATACTAACTGATGCATTCCATGACTACTTTGCTCAGGCTCACTCCGCTCCCCTACCCTACCCCCATTCCAACTCCCCCTTTTTCCTTGGACCACACCCATCACTCTACAGGGTCCAATCACTGTACTCTTTCAATTAAACATTACTATCTCCCTCACCCAAGCCTCATCTTAACTCTATGCCCTTCTCAAACCACTACCTAAACTATCCAGCTTTAAATTAACTGCTTAACATTTTTGCTGTCTGCCTCAAACAACCCAGACATTTCACCACAAAGAATTTTGGTTCCACCACATTCACCTGTCTGAGTCACAGCTGGCTATGAACCAATTCTAAAGACATACTGTATGTTTATTATCACATTATTATCCATATACTTAACTCTTTTCCACTTTGTCCTCTATAAGGAAGTTTATCACAGTTGCTCACTTGCCAATCCTGGAACTGGAAGCTGTTTCTGTATTCACAGGCCAGTCTCTCTAGTTCCCTTTACCTTCAGACTCCTAAAACTCCTAGAACTCATTGTCAGAACACATGTGATGTTATGAGGTTGTGCCATCTGTGCCAAGAAGAGTAGGGCACTACATTTGTACATAAGCTAGTCTAGCTAGCTGGAGTTTGTAAAAATGTTATGTTATTTGACAATCAAACTGATTTGAGCAGATGTTCGAGTTAAAAATATGTTTGTAAAGTTACTTGTGTTAAAAATGCATCAACAGTAGGTCCTGATGGACAGAAAGAATGTATGCATGTATATTAGGTTGCATTTAACTGATCACATGTCTATGTTTATCAGAGAACCTGGGAAGAGTGCAGAGTTTGAAATTGTGTTATAGCTTTCAGATACTGCCACATATCTTAACAAAGCTCTGTGTGTGTATTCTACCAGAGTCAGGTGACCAGAGGTAATGTCATCCTCTAACCAGCATGTAGTTTATTTGGAACCCTTGCAGCAGCACTTTGAAACCTGATAGGAAAGATTTCTGACAGGATATATATCTCAAACATCCACACAGACAAAGAGAGACATCACCTGGCTTTTGCTGTGGTAAAACACTCAGCACACATCAGCTTGCCTTGATTTTTTAAGTAGTCATAGAATAGTAATTCTTTAGTTAGTCAAGGACATTTAGTGAGAATAGTTTAGCATTGCTTTCTGCATCTGTGAGAAACTATCCAATTGTATTATTTTTGTATCTCTGTTGTTGAAACTCTGTTGTTTACTGTATTCAGTATTCTGAATTTTGTGTGGGTCTGGAGAGAAAAAGAGAGTCCAGCCCCAGGTCTGGAGCATGCTCCTTTGTGCTCTTAAGGGAAATTGTGCTTAGTGCAGGGAGCTACATCTGAAAATACTGTGGGAATCCACTTTTGCTCTTAGCGACTGCCCCTCAAGCAGTGGTGAGGATTGAGTCCTCTTGATTGCTGGCCCATAGTAGGCATCCATCACAACATGTTTTCTGAAAAATATAAGTTTTGCATTACACATAGCACAGCTCATAGGTTCATAGGTTCATAGGTGTGTACTAAGCTAATGGCCCTGGAGCCTTTACAAGCCTAGCCCATAGGATTACCCTGGCATCATGCCACCCAACCTTAGTTCCTACTGCCTCTGTCAAGTAGAGCCACTGGACCGATCCCTGGGGTGAATTGTCTATTTCCCATCCACTCATCAAGATTTCTCTTGAAGAGGGCTAGTGAGGTGAGCAGCTTGACATGTATGGAAGATCTATTCCATAGCATGGGCAGTCTCTGGGTTATGAACCTGTCTCTCCAGCATGTTCTGTTGATTGTGATAGTGAGCATGAGGTCTCTGGAGCATGTGGTGCAGAGGAATTGTGATTTCTTTAGATGTAGCATTTCTAACAGAGCTGGGTCAGACATGGCATTGTAAGTCAAGCAGAGATTGCCTCTAAGTAGGCGATATGAGACAGAGAATAGTTGGAGTTTTTTGAGTCTGTCCATATTGGACAAGTGTTTAAGGCCTAGGATCCTCTTTGTGAGGTACTTTTGCGGCCTCTCCAGTTGTTGCAGGTGTCTAGTGAGGTACATGCCAAATGGGGTGTTTTACTCGATGATTGGCCTAATGAGGGAAGAGTAGAAGGAGACAGTGACCTTTTTCTTCCTGGATGCAAAACCCTTAGTAATGAGATATGCCACATAGAAGGACTTTCTGACCACAGTGGCAATGTGGTGGTCAAAAGAGAGGTTGCTGTCAACCTGTGTTCCCAGATCTCTTATAACGCCTTCTGTGTTCAGTGGACTACCATCAATGTGGTAATTCAAGGGAACTGGGTTTTTCCCAAAGGGGATGAAGACACTTTTTTTGGCATTGAGCTTAAGGCCATGGTTCTGACACCAGTCATTGGTCTCATTGAGGACTTCCTGTAGGATGTCAGCATCACTTGGGGATTTAAGAATAGCTCCCAACTTGCAATCATCTGTGAACTTTGTCAACCAGAGTCCCATCGTGTTGGCCTGGACTTCAGAGAAGTAGATACCAAACAGAAGTGGACCCAGGATCGAACTCTGTGGGACTCCACTCATGACTGGTCGGCAGTCTGATTTGGAGTCAGCTACTTTCACACTGTGGGTTCTATCTGTGAGCCAGTTTGCAACCCACCTAGTGATATAAGGGTTGATGCCTAGCTTAGTAAATTTTTCTATGACTCCTGAGTGGGGAATGGTATCAAAGGCCTTGGCCAGATCAAGGTAGGCTGTATGAACCACCTTACTTTCATCCACAGCTCTGGTGACTAACTCAAATAAGTCAATCAAGTTGAGCAGGCATGATCTACCCTTCACAAAACCAAACTGTGTAGGATCCAGAGTTTGGAGATTCCCTATATCCTTGCTTATTAGGTCCATGATGATGTGTTCCATAGCTTTACATATCAGACTCGTCAGGCTAATGGGTCTGTAGTCACTCCCTCTTTGTGGAGAGGGATGACTGTAGCAGTGCACCATTCAGTGGGGACAAAGCCTGAGGTGAGGCTGTGATTGAACAGGGCACACATGTGAGGTGCCAGTTCACTCTGTAATTCATGTAGAACACAGTCAGGGATAGTGTCAGGTCCCATAGAAGCTGTATTCTTGGCCTTGGACAGTGCTGTTTTAACCTATGCAGTAGTGATATTGGGTGTCTGGTAATCTACTGGTATTGTGATTGGTCCTTTGGGGGGGGGAGAGGGGTAAAGTTAGCAATAAATCTATTCACCAGTATATTTGCAATATCTGTTGGCTTGGTATAGGAGATATCATTGTGCAGTAGCTCAGAGCAAATATGGATATTGCCATGGAGATTCTTTATATAACTATAGAAGGCCTTGTGGTTGTCTTTACTATCTGCTGAAATTCTGTTTTCTTAGCTAGCTTTATAGGATTTGATGAGGGGATCTCAACCTTTTGCTGAGGCTGATAAGGGAGTCTTTCCAGTCTTGGGACTTCACTTTATTCTGCATCAGTTTCCTCCTTCTGTTGTAGAGTTTGTTTATGGCAGGGGACCACCAGATTGGCTTCCTTTTTTTTTGAGGAGATCGTCTAAGTTCTATTGGGTATGGTGAAATCCATGCATTTGTGTACGTGTTTGTACAGTGCATTGGTGTATGATATGGCGGTCATACAACTATTCTCCATTTGCATGGGTGCCGTGAAGTTAGCCGCCTCTGATTTTAGGAGCCCAAAGTTAGCTTTGGAGAAGTTTTTCATGGTGGTTAACTTTGTTGGGGGAGAGGGAAGGATGTGGATTTCCAAAGTGATCAGCTTGTGATCAGATCTAACCAGGGAGGGGTTGACTATTGGTGTGGAGCAACAGTCACCCATGTTAGTAATGACCAGGTCAAGGATGTTGCTACATTTAGTGGGGGGAAGAATAAGCTGGTCCAGGGCATTGGAATTAATGAATTCCAGAATGCGTTGGGCAAGTGTATTGGTACATGAGTAGTTTTCCCAGTTAATGTTGCTATTGCACTTGTCTCTCTGAACCAGACCAGCTATTGCACTTGTCTCTCTGAACCAGACCAGCACTGTATCTACAATGCAACCAGCTTTAATGGAGTTTTGTTCACTGATGTTACTAACATATCTGATAGTCTCTCACTCCCTCATTGAAGTACCTGAAATATGTAAAAGTGGTACTGGTACTAATTCCATAAATCAGTCCATACATCTCTACAGTTCATGTTTAATACACTGAAAGCAGGGGCACCCTGCCCTGCCTTTAGCCACTCTCCTCTGTAGTCCTCCAGACTTTGTTTGGTCCGTCCTTTTTTGCCATGTTCAGTAACAATATACACATACCTATGGGCCTATCTATATGCCACTGACATTACCTCACAAGGACCCAGCTATCATTGCTTCCAACTAACTACACACTCTCCATACCACTGACTTAGCCTGAATACATGAATAGCATCAGAGTTAATAAAACTAACTTGTTGTTTGGCTCTCAAATTAGTCTCACACATACAAAATATTCCCTTAAAATTTACTTTATCAACACAAAGAATATTCAGACTGTCAATCATTTTAATTACTCCAACAACTGGTTAGCCCCCTCTGTCACACAGTTGCACCACAGCAAGAAGCCTCACACTAAAAACATCACCATGTTTATAGCAAGCATGCTGCATGTATAACTTGGAAAATATATCAGATTCAGATAGGCAGTCAGCAAAGGTGTGAGCCTACCAGGCTTTGAGCCAAGTATGTCACTGCCACAATGCCCAACATTTAAATGCTTTAGATCATACACAATGAAATCAGAAGCTGTATCCTGTAACCTTCCCACAGATAGTATCACTGTTTAACTTCTGCTAAAATGGACAGGATGTCTGCTACTCTTCAAGCCACCCTGTTCTTTGCCTCCTTACTCTAAATGCCTGTTTTATTTGTTCTCTTATCCCCTCTTCTTATTCCCATTCCTTTCTCTTACTTATGTATCTCGTAATTCTCTTGTTTGCTTCCCTTTGTTCATACTCAATACAAAGTGAAGTGTGGTAGCCTAGGCCTTGAAGTCAGGCGCCCTTAGCCAAATTATATACTACATTTGCTGACTTTTGTAGCTCTGCAGTAGATAAAAACATTTTATATAGAAAATGGCACGACTATATAAAGGTGTCTCTACCTGACATAATGCAAATAACCTAGCAAAAGCAGCCTATAAATGTTGTGCATCTTAAATCCTGTAGCAACTCAGGCTGGATTTTAAAACTGTGTTTTTCTTCATTTTTATTCCATCTACTTCTATCTTACCATGAATTTTGCAGAGTTATTTATGATCACTGTTCTGACTATATTTTTTATTTACTACAATAAAAAAGGCAATGCATTACTGTAGTAAAGTTACAGCTGTCTTTGGTCATCATAATTTCAAAACAATATTCATCAGTGTTTGCCAGTTTTCCCTATTAAGGACTAATTGACTGTTGGGTGCTTCTGTCTAATGTCTACTAATTAGTTATACATTTCATTTTGTTGTATTTCATTTTATTTTGTTAAACAGGGCATGGAAAGCATAGTTAGGTAAGTAAATATACCATCGCAGTAGATGTTCGAACAGATCACTGCTGCAGGTGCCTAAGCTATTTTAGGTCCCATCCCTTGCCAACAGCCAGCATTTCAAGGCTTAAAGACACATTATACATGCTCTGTAATGAACATGCTAGTTGCAGCATGAAAAGCTTCAGAGCTTTTTTGCCCCAAGAAGGGAGGCAATAGCCCTGAAAGAAAAAAAATGTTAGGAAAACACAAAATAAACCATATACATCCACACACCAGCAATACAAATAACATAAAATAAAATAAAAGAACAGGGCTGAAGACATGGATGGACGTGGATACTGCAACAGTGATCTATTAGAACATTTATTGTTATGGTAAGTATGCTTATGCAGCGGTATTATGTTCCATTAGTTCATTGTTTTGGACTTCCACGATGGCTGCACACTGATCAGTAGGTTGATTAAAGTGTGAAAACAAAAACTTTGGAAAGCAGCCAGCAAAACTGACTTATTTATGTAAAATTCAGTATCTGGTTAGTTACTTCACTGCCTGGATGTCAGCAACTAAGAAATGTGGATAAAGTAAGAAAAAATCAACTATTAAATCAGAATAACAAACTCAGGTGGGGAAGAGCTTTGCAAACTGTACAACAAAAAGTAATTTAGATGCAAGACAAGGCTTCCAATAACTTAGAGGGGAAAAAATCAAATATATGCAGAGGTATGTAAAATAAGTGAGAGACTGGATAAATACATACAGTCAGAGGACAAAAGGCTGCAGAGAATCAAAGAAGTTTTAACAGCAATTCAGATGAGTTGATAAAACTGCAGAAATTAGAGGCTTAAATAAAAGAAAGAATGGCTCAGTGGCTTCTCAAGAAATGTTTCAAAAATAGTATAGCTAGAAGTAATAGGTCTAGTATACCACAGCAGGCCTTGTTAATTGAAAGGATACATCATGTCAGTGATCCAAATTTGGCAAATTGTGCAGGAAGGGTAAAGTATTATCAAATGTGGACACCAGAGTATTCATGGAAAATGATTATTCGCAGTACACCAGGGAGAAGAGAATTGAGTTGATCCCTGCAATAAGAGGGCATCGGGAGGTAGGTGTGAGACTCAAGTACCTGTATCTACCTGCCTGGAGAATGTTATTCTTTCAGAAGGAGCAAAGACATTTTTTGGATGCAGAATAGGGGAAGGAGGGGGAAAAATGTTTACCTAGAAAAAAATGAGCTGACAAGTTGAAGGGGTGCTGATTTTCAGGCCTGTGATAATGGCACAGCTTACAGATAGAACCTGCGTTTGAAAGGAAAATTACTGAGTGACAGAAAAAGAAATTAGGAGTTGACTAGAAAAACAAAACACAGGAATACTTTAGACTTTGCGCAGAGACTGGTTCTGGGTGATCAAGATCATGAAGAAGGCCAGCAAGAATGAGAAAGTAAGGAATAAATGGATGAACTGTAAAGTGTCATTTCCACAAGATGCAGTTTGGACATGAAAACTATGCTTCTGCAAAAAGTGGAAAATAGACTAGACATTGGTGGGCTGCGTTATAAACTGGTGGAATACTTAAAAGTATAGTTCCCACTTTGTCATTAATGTTTAGAAGGACAATGGAAGTACAGCTGTGTAAGTAAACTTACCATTAACAGTAGGTAATCACTGCAGTAGCCTAAGTTATGTGTCTTATCCCCTGCAATGGCCAGCTTCTCAGAGCTATGAGCATCTGACATGCTTCCCAACTGCCAGAAGCTCACACAAAGGGGAATCATAGAAGCCATGTACCCCACAATCCTGAGAAATTTGCTTGGATACTTGGATATGCTTGGAAAAACTCAGAAAAACGTTTGGAAAATCTCTACTTTGTCTGAAAAAATATGCTCTTCCCGTTGCAAAATCTAATAGACATCCCAGAAAAAACACTTCTGTGAGAGGAGATGAGAAAAGATTTAAGTTCACTTGAAAACCCAGACTAAGTAGAAGATTCTGAACACTTACTAAGGATTCTTGACAACAGGAAAAACAATCTGCAAATGTAAGACATTCACCCAAATATGGAAAAAAGTGAATTCTACAGGAAGCAATTACTGCAGCCAAGCACTTTGCAAAAATCCTTGGCACGATAAATAGTCCAAAGAATAAGACAGAATTGATAATGTGAGCCAGATACAGGAAATCTTAAAAAAATGTCTGAAATGCTTGCCAATGGGAATGTGACAGTAGGCAGCTTTTAAGTCTCCCTTTACAATAAAGTCTAGTAAGGAGACAAGAGGTAACAGGGCCTGAAGGGTAACATTTTGAACTTTGGTACCTTGACAAAAAGATTGAGCAAGGAGATGCCTTGCACAGGCCTTCAAGTGCCTTCTTTCTTTGTCAACAGACTTATCAGCGAATAAAACATTTTGCCTATCTGACAGGAGTGTTCCAGAACTGACAGAAACAGGGCTAATTGATTTAATGGGCAAGGAGGAATCCCCTGGAAAGGAGTAAGTGACTCATTGTCAAGTGTGCCCCCTATTTAATAAATTCAAGAACACAGTTGTCTGGAACAGTCTGGTGCCATAAAGGAAGATTAATTGCTTAGCCTCGAAGAATCGTTAGCCAATCAGCAGCTCCACAAGCTCTGCCACAGGAATGTACTTCAGCGGCAAGAAAAATGTGGTACTTCTTGCACTCTTGCTGTTTTAATATGGAGTGTTGCTTGAGCTCCTGATAGTTTTAGAGGGCAGAAGGCACCCTTAACAAGTGAAATGTTAGGCAGTTAGCACAGGATGGACTATGTAGCTTAGGCTACTGCAACAGTGATCTCATGTTGAGCATGGGTTGGGAGGGTGGCCTAATGGTTAAGGTGTTTGCCTTACAAACACAAGGTGCAGGGTTTGAGTCTCACAGGGGATAATTGGCTAAGCTTAAAATGGCTCGAAAGGGCAGTTAGCTTAGTACGAACCTATGACCTATCACAGTAGTTCTTTTCAAGTTCATCTCAGATTGTAAAGAAAGACAGCAAGGTTAGATGCAATCATTGTTTACGAAGCAAATTTATTTACTTTTGTTTTATCTATTTTAATTTTTACTGGGATACTGCATTGAACAAGAGTGATAATTTGTATAGACAGCCTAATAGAACACAGACATACAAAAACTATCTCTGTGGAAAACATGCAGTGTAAAGATTTAGAATAAGGGGGTATAGGTAGTTTTAAGCTCAGGTAATATGGTCAGGAGATAACACTAAAAGTGGAGAGAGAGAAAGTCCAGAGTTATCTGATAGTAAATTGTTACAAAGGAAGAAAGTGAAGTTTTGCCTAACAAACCACTAACATTCAAAAGGGTAGCTTTTTTGATCCTACCCCTGCTGTATGCTTCCCTTCTTTCTGCCAGTACAAAGCCATCTGCTACATTCATTCTTAACAAAACAGACATTCATTCTATGACCTTGAACCATTATAATGACTGCAAAACCAGGCCTGTAATAACTGGGATTAGTGATTTCTATTATTTTTGAGTGTGCTTCTGCTGAAATAAATGCTGTTTTGTACTTTTTTTAGTCTTTCATCTGTAACTCTGGTTTAAAAATTATTTGTGATCCTTTGAACCATTGGACTGACAGCAAAACCAGGCCCATAAAAACTGGGAGCTGTCTTTTTTCTAGTAGATTTGCATGTGTTGTGCTTATTTAAACACTGTCTTGTGCTTTGGTAATATTTCAGCCCAAACTCAAGAAGGTAGCTTTAGTCTAGGTAGAGGAGAGTAAACTGCCATTCTTCTGACTCATTGCTGAAGTCCACTTAGCAAAACTTTTTGACCAGTATGATCTTTTGTGCTATATTGTCTTTTGGGGGGTTATTTTAAGTCATGCTAGTCCAGCCCACTTTGTGACCTTGAATCATTAGATTGACTGCAAAACCAGGGTCATAACAAATGGGATAAGCTGAGCTAAGTGAGGAGTCATAATGAGGAACATACATAGTTTGCTTTCTGTTTGGTGATCCTGTAACTATCATCCCATGAAACTATTCTGATTTTCACTTAGTCTTACACTGTGGCTATAGGGGCCACTGTCTGCCCCTTGGTTGTTTGCTCCTTCTGCATTGAGTGTGTAATAGATCTATGTGGCACCTGGATGCTGCTGAGTTCATTTATTGCTGTGTTATTGCATTGCATCTGTTGTTGTCTAACCATTGTTGCATTGTACCTGTTGTAGCCTAACCAGTAAAAACTTATTTTTCAAACCACATTGTATCTGTAGTTCTCTAATCAGTGTAAATATATTTTCCAAATAACCTTACTAATTATTTTTGCATTGTGTGAATGGCACCAGTGCGTACCATCATACTGACATAATACTGTGTGAAATAGTGTCTGTCATCCCCTAGATGTAAATATTGTGTGGCGTCTCATCCAATTCCATCTTGATGAACTACTGAGAGACATTAGTGTCATTAGATTTTTATATTGTGTATTTATATTGTGTATTATATTATATTATATATGTTGAATTATATTGGTAATTTTTTTTCCTTCACTTGTATTAACTAACAGTGTTGTGTTCTACCGAGAACTTGTGCACTTTATACAGTGATATCACTACGTTTTTTCACATGCTAATCCTATGTAAACTGTGATCCCATTTGTACTTTGCACATCTTATGAATTGTTTTTGCTACTAGTGCTACCTGTACAGCATATACATTTCTTTCTTTCTTTTCTAGTGCATTAAGGTATCAACAGACCTTATACATTGTTTATTTCAATTACTGCCACCTGTATTGCATATCTTATACACATCTTCAGTTGCTAGTGCATTAGGTTATCAGCACACTTTACTTTGTTACTAGAGCATTAAGGTATCAGCAAAGTTAAATAAAAGCTAACTTAACCATTAAAGTACCAGACAATTTAATTAAAATCAAAATTAAAAACAACATTTTGTAGCCTTTAGCCACTCAAACTATCTGGCCAGTATAGAAGTTCTACCTACCTTTATCTTTTCTGTAGCTAGAATTTTCACACTTAGTAAAATTAGGTGGTGTAGCATTTCCGTAATGTTTGCCAATAACTAGCTACTACTAGATCAATGTGATAAAATGTGTGAGATGTGTATGTGTCTGTACAACCTGATGGCCTTCATTTCAGACAAACAAACAAACAAACAAACAAACAAACAAACAAACAAACAGGAAGCTTCACAGAAGCCCACCCTGATTTCTGCATGCATACATTTACATATGCTGAGGTTGTTAAGAAATCACATTATAATCAGTACAATCTCAGACTCACACCAATACCACAACACCACAACTCTCAGGTCACATCGTATAAAGCCACTTGGTAAAATAAAGGAAATCACAAGGTTACAGATGAGTGGTGCAGCGGTTAAAATTGTTGCCTCAGAGCAAGAAGTTCTCCAGTTTGATTCTCGGATGGGATGCCTTCTGTGCGGAGTCTACATGTCCTCCCTGCATTTACGTGGGTTTACTCCAGGTACTCCAGTTTCCTCTCACATTATAAAAACATGCATCTGGAGCATTTCTTCCCGGGCCTCCACTGAAAATAGGCTCTGTCCTAATTGGACTTTCCCAGTAAACAAATGTTAAAAAAATAAAATAAAAAATAAATAAAAGGTTGCAGACCTAAACCATCTACGTCCGCTAAGTCTGCACATAAAAAAGATTGAAATTTCTTAGTAAATCGTGACTCTGCTGCTGGGCACAGAAATTCTGCTCTGACCAGGAAGATAACAACAGGGGAAGAGTCACTTGTCTTTCAGGTGCTAGGATCCATAATGTTTGAGGGTTTTAAACTCCCTCAAACAGAAAACAAATACAATTATGACTTAATAGTGGCCCATGTAAGTACAAATGATCTGAGGCATTTGACTCAGAGGGAAGTACAGAGTAATATCAAGGATCTCGCTGTGTATGGGTCCAGTGCAGGCAAAACTCTGGTACAAACTGGAATTCTACCATAAACCAGAATGATGTGCACATTTATAGAAAAGATAACTGACTTTAATAACTAGCTAAGTAACTTGGTGTCATTCTGGGGGGGCCCAATATGTGCTTGGGATGAGATGACTGAAAGGTCTACTGTTTTTGCAAGGGATGGCCTGCACATTTAAAGTCATGGGTATATCCTGGCAAAACCCTTGCTGTCCCCATAGAGCCTTTCTGTAAGTAAAAGCTACCTTCTGGACATACTAATATAACAAGTTCTCCTAACCTGACCATACCATGGTTGCTCTACTCAGTGCCAGAAGTCTAAATAATAAACTGCCTACTCACAACAATCTCGTCTACAATGATCAAATCCACCCCCCCAACATGATCAAATTAATATTTTGTAGTAAGAAAAACATGGTTTCTTTGCAAAGATAGCACTCAATCTACAGCAGGGTTCGACGCCTCTCACACTGTTAGACCCATGGGTATCTGATGTGGAGTATCAGTATTTCTTAAAAACCCAACTATCTCCAGACAGATTGCCTGGGATTCCCTAAAAGAACTTACTTTACTGAAGTTTACTTCATTCTAGAAAGATAAACTACAACTTTCTTTGTAGCCTAATATAGATCACCTTATATCTCCCCTGATGACAGTTAAACATTCTAAATGTGTTAGTTAAATTGCCCATCAACCACAATACTTTTAATGGGGATTTTGATTGCCCAGATATTAAGTAGAAGACATACACCACTAAGAGTAAGACAGCCCAGTTATTCCTTGGCCTAATAAATACAAACTCCCTGGAACAAATAGTCAACTTATGCAGTAGGGGGCCTAATATTCTGGATATTTTCCTAATAAGCATAGCTCCCTTCTGTACCTCATTTACTAGATCTAAATGCCTGGTCAAATCCAATTAAATGCAGTGATCTTCTCTGTCAAAATCACATCCTTGGCCAAAAGTTCTGAGTTTAAGGATTTAAAGAAAAAAGAAAACTCTTGAAAACGTGTGATGAACTTTTGAACTTCCATTAGATTACCTCCACCCCATACAACTACAGCTGCTACCTATACCTCAGAGTTTTTTTTTACTTTCATGAAAATGTAGAAACCAAACAGTCCTTAATATAGATAAATATAACAGGCAGTTTAAAATAAACCATCTGTTTGGTCAACCACATAAACAAACTATAAAATAAAATAAAAAATATTAGATATATAAAACAAATTACAATCAGGCCACAGGAAGACTGCATCAAAACAGCCCATAACGAGCTGAACATTATCACTAAGAGGCTAAACACAAACTAAAAAAAGCAGCAGAACCCAAGTATAATTACAAATTGTTCATTAACTGTGTCAGGAAGCTAAGCAGCAATTCTCAAATATCCTCTGAGCGAATCCACAGCAATATCCACTTTGAACAAAGGGATATTGCCAGCATACAAAAAAAAAATCTACTGCCAATCATTAGTGGACTGGAGTTCCGCTGTGGCGACCCCTTACCGGGAAAAAGCCGAAGACAAGACGACCAGATAAATAAATTCAGTGCTAATTTTATGTACTATCTACAGTCATAGAATTTCCACAAATCCTTGAGTACCAATTCTCTCCAAAGATTATATTGAATTGTCATAACTGTCCACTCCAAATTAAAAAAACACCACATCCATGGCCCCCTGTGCTATTTATATATCCCTAATCACTATTGTCGAATATGCCTGCCTGTTCTAAACCATTATAACCTAAGCCTTTGGGCTGGGTATGTTCCTGGAGTGAAGAAGATGACCACTTGTAATGACCTTGCATAAAGACAGTCTTATCTCTGATCACAGTAACTGCAGACCCATTAGACTAACTAGTCTAAGTTGTAAACCCACAAAATGGATCATATCAGAGTTCATAAAGTTAGATATTGAAAACCTTATCTATTGGAACCTTATCAATTTTGTTTTATAAAGGGTAGGTATAGCATAAATCAAATCTGCAAAGAGAGCTCAGAAATTCAGTTAATATATTTTAAACAAGCAAGGCACCACCATCAATCACAGAGTTTATTATTTGAAGACTGACAAATTTTATATCTGGACACATTCATTTATATACAGTTTTAATGAATACACACACACATACATACATATATATATATATATATATATATATATATATATATATATATATACACATGTATATTAGATATAGATAAATATAGATAGATATGTATAAATTCTTGGAGGGGCTGATTAGCTTTTAGCCAATAGGGGTAGTTGTCTATATATTTTTATGAATGTGTGGTACATTGATCCAGCCTTCTATTTTCTTAGAAATCTGGGAGTGGTGCTTAAAACTTTTTAAATGGTTTTAAATTATATATTTACAAAAATCTCACAATAGAGAATAAAAATGAAATTCTAACAAATTATTTACTATATACAAGACATGAGCTCTAATATTGCCTCTCAGTATTTAATACAACTAATCATATCTAACCAAATAATATAACAAGTAATATGCCTCATTTAATCTTATTTAAAATATTTACTCTGTCTATTGCCTATTAGTATCAGTATATGAGTACAAGAAATCATTTCACAGAGTGTGCAAACAGAAGAAACATTTTATTAAAAAAAATTAACATTAGCATGACCTGTTTACACAGATACACTAGATGCAGTATTAATATTTTATAATATTATTCAGACCTTTTTATACATTGTTCTTAAACAGGATATCTGAAGGAATTAGTCCCCAATTCATAAAAGTTACAGCAAAGTGTAGACAAGGTGAACACCTTATGGTAACTGTTCAGAATTCAGAGACAGCCCTATCACAGTGCTTTTGCACGAAGCTGCGTACCAACCAGGTGGGCTCGCTGTCTCTGTGGCTGTACTGATGCATATGTTAATTAGCCATGTGTTCTGTCCTGGAAATGCCTGTGGTAAAGCACGGTGCAGTGGTGTCAGTTAGGGTTGTTACTTCCCAGCAAGAGGTTCTCTGGTTCAATTCTTGGCCTTCTGTAAGGGAGCACGCACATCCATTTTGTGTCCATGTCAGTTTCCTCCAGATGCTCCATTTCCTCCCAAATTCCAAAGACATGTGTCTGGTACATTTCTACCCAAGCCTTCCTGAAAATGGTCTCTGTCCCAGTCAGACTTTCCTGGTAAACAAATGTTAAATACAAAAAAAAACTGCCTGCTTTTCACTACTCATGTCAAAGAACATGGCTAAAAGGACATATTCATCCAGCTCAGCAAAAGTAATTACTGGAGAGATTAGTGGTCAGGTAGTGTTAGAGGGTGTACATATAAGTGTATGCAAGGGGCTGTATGTGGGAGTGTGTGTGTGTGTGTGTGTGTGTGTGTGTGTGTGTGTGTGTGTGTGTGTGTGTGTGTGTGTTTCTGTGTGCCTGTTTATGGGTGAACAGATGACTATATCTGTGAGTGTGATCAGATGAGGAGAGGAACGTTTTGTGTCTGTGCATCTGTATCTGTGGGAGGGAGGGGGGTTGGGGGCTGTTATACTTCTAAACACCTCTAGAATAACTTGGAAATATGGATCGGGGGAATACTAGACACCAAAGAGAAGACTTTTACATCTTGTACCATAATGGCATGTAAACATAATAATGGGAATGGGGGGGACCACCAGCCATCAAGGATAATGTGGAAGACATGGGTCAGGGGGGTACACTAGATGCCTAGAAGTCTTAGCACATAGACAAAACTGGGATGGGGGAACCATTAATCACTGATAATGACACAGAAGTCATGGGTCAAAAGGGAATACTAGACACCAGAGATTTTCTCTATGATGTGCCTTAAACGCATGTATGTAAAGATAACAAAATGTGATGTGAGGAACCACTAGACAACTGTGATAAGTGATACTTTAAAATGTACTTAACTCATTCCCTCCAATGGAGCTCTGGAAGTTTGAAGTGTAACTTCTAATGGGTGGAGCCTAATCTTTTTGATAAAATCTAATTATGTCCTCAAATTTCAAACAAATGTTCATCTCTCTGGAACCATAGTGGTTACTAAAGAAATGTAAATGGCAAACTCTTCAGCACAAGCTATTTCTATAGTGACAATATTATTTAGGTTCTAGGTCTTAAACTGGATTTTATAAATTGCAGAAAACAAAGTAGCTATTAAGTTTGTAATATTTTGTAAACAACTTATATTATCTTAGCAACCACTCAAGTTACAGACATACTGTCAGCAGCATTTTATTCATCCCACTGAGAGCTTTCATATGAGGGTAATCAGTTCTGTCTGTGGTGTTTGGTTGCTCAGATAGATATTCAGGAAAAGACATACCATTTATGACAATATAAATAAATAGTATATGAACAATTCATTTATCTTTACCTGCACTCGATGGAGGTGAAATATCACTACAGTTGTGTAATTATTATTGCAAATATGAACAAGCGTCGCCTGCTTGTAACAAGTTTAAGGGATTCCATACCTCTCACCTCCTACAGAGGATATTAATCCTCTGCACCACCACTAGACACCAGGGACATTATGTATAAAACAAATAAGGAAAGAAATCAAGTATAAAGGAGGGGAAGGGATTTGAACTTTGCATCCTTGGCACATGAAACCCCAGCATTAGCTTGCTTCTCTAATTGATAGTTTAGTACAGGGTGGATGGATTTTTTAATATACATTGAGAATCCTGGATATTATCCAATGTCTGCAACAGCTTGTGAATTAAGAAGAGGGACAAGGAACTTTAGGTATACCTCTCAACCCATAGCACAATATATCAGAACAAAAGCCAAAATAAATGATAGGACAAAATAATGGAGGAATTTAACTATTCCTCTTATAAATCTAAAGTCATTAGGATAACAACTTTAGCACTAGTATGCAGGGGCGGCTCGTGCTATAGGACTGCAGCCCCTCACCTGTAGAAAGAAAAAAATAAAAATATAAAATTGCGAGTCCCGGAACTCCACGCATGCGTGCTTGGAGTTCCTGGAACTCAGAACTCCAGACTGCTGTGCTAGGCAGTTTGGATAGGGAAGAAAGGGATCTCCACCCTGCCAGCCCAGATGTCTGTGCAGTGATGACCACAAGGACACCGGACTGCATCACCCACAGGCTGGAGGCTCCAGCCTACTCTTGTGACATCTCACTGGGAAACCATAACAGCTTGCACGGGCTGCTACAGAGGTTGATCTGTCTAGAGTGGGCTGCTGCAGAGAAACCAGTTCAACTTGCGCGGGCTGCTATGGAATGGATTTTGATCTGCTGCCATGGGCGAGGATGAACGGAGTTGCTGCTATGGAGCTAGATCTATGGAGAGGTGTGTGTGTGTGTGTGTTTGTGTGTGTGTGTGTGTGCGTGCGTGTGTGTGTAGTGCCCCAGTTGCTACATACTGGTGGCTAGAGAGAACACATGGTGGTGGGTAGAGAATACTCAGGCTTGAACCCTGTACCTTTGGTGCAGGTAGTAAGGGCCTGAATTCCCTACCCACCACCATTTGTAAAAAATTTGCAGATTTTTGCATCATATTTGTTCTGTTCCTCATAAAATATTTTTTTTTTGTATGTTTGTTGTTCCACTGGTAGCATCGTTGCCTGACAGCTACAGGTTCTCTGGTTTGATTCTTGGCTGGAGTGCTTTCTGTGTGGAGTCTGCATGTCTTCCCATCTTACAAAGACATGTGTATGGAGTGTTTCTCCCTGCTCTGCTGAAAATTGGCTTTTGTTCCAAGTCAGACTTTACTGGTTAACAAATGTTAAATAAAAATAACAGGCATTTGAATTTCAGATTTCATATTCTTCAGAAAGTACATGACCTTTTATTCTAGCAATTTTCTAAGTTTATAACATGGATATTTGAAATCTGTCCTTATTTTTGGGGCTATATTCCCCCATTATTGGCTTTGCCCAGGTTTTTTTGTGCTAAGGTTGAGAGCTATGGTGAGAACTGAATTCACTGAATATGTTTGGGGGCTGTATTCCCCCATAACTGGCTTTGTCCATGTGTTTTTTGCTAAGAGGTTGAGAGGTATGGTGAGAACTGAATTCACTGAATATGTTTGGGGGCTGCATTCCCCCTTTATTGGCTTTGTTCAGGTGTTTGTGCTAAGAGGTTGACAGCTATGGTGAGAACTGAATTCACTAAATGGTAGTCATGTAAGTTTCAGTCTTCCTCTCTTTCACAAAACAGCTGATTTGGCATAGTCGTATGTTGCTCTGCCTGTTTTGCACAGGGTTCCCCTGGGTTCAAGACTTGGCAGTGAAATGCATGTTGGTAACACAGCATTATACAAGCAATGTTTAAAATATGTCCCTGTTTTTTGGGCTTTTGCCCCCCCCCCCATAAAGTTTGGCTTTTTCCATATTTCTTGCACTGCAAAGTTCAGAGATACAGCGGAGTGTCGAGTGGATTTTACAAAGAGCTGAGAGCTGCAAGGGGGCAAACATTTTGTATTGCTTATGGTGAGTCTGCTTGCATTGTTAATAGCACAACAGGTAGTGTACTTACCTTTGATGCAGAAAGCTGTGGGTTCTACTCTTACACTAGATAGATGTATTGCTGATACTGTAATGTGTTGTAAATGGGGTGGATGTTGTAGTCCTTTTTGGCGAAGATATCTAGTAACTATGAACCTGTTATCAGTTTGCTATCCATTCCCTACTGCAATATTACTAGCTTATCATTTTTTAATGCAACATGGGCAATTTATTCCTCAAGGTCAACAACCACTTTATTTGTAGATGAAACAATAAAGTTGTTTGATAGCAGCAACCTCTTCATTAGTTACAGATTTCTTTAATGTGGAATTTAGATGTCTTTTACTTCTTCAGAGATTGTGCATATTTACTGATACTGGTGGACTGTAGACGTTTGAGTAGACTTTTATGATGGAAATGTAAGTTTGAGTAGACTTGTATGATGGGAATGTTCTGAATTGGGCAGTTTTGTCATTATTGGTGTATGCATTTTGTTTTATTGTTTACTGGAAAAATGTTCAAAACAATAAATTTAAAATGCCCTCTAACAACTGTACCATATTATACAAGGAATATAATTTAATACAATCAGGAAGGTGTATCAAAGAGCATGTGTATGTTTCATGTTCAAGGGGCCTATGATTTGAAAACAGCCCAAAGTTAATCTTTATCTGCCACTGGCAAAATGTATTTTCTTTGAATGTGGCTTTCAATGCTGTTTCAATGCATGTGAGTTTCAAGGGCAGAGACATTTTAATGCTAAGTCTATTTTCATTGTGAGACTGCATTGCTTTGTTTAGCAGATATCTATTAGGGTTTGTGCTGTAAAATGCAAAATAAAACTTTCAAATGAAATCCAAATCATGGCAGAAGTAAAGCTGTATGCACATTACAGTGTTTATGGTAAATGGGAAAAAATAACCAAGGAATAGGACATTGGAAGGGCTGCGGGGGGGGGGGGGCTCCATTCAGCCATGATTTTGTGAGGGGGGAAGGGCAGCAAACTCAGACAGCCCTGGCTGAACTATACCTCTCAACTGTCCAGATTTTTGCAAAATGAATAGAGTTTTGCTTCTTATGTTTGGTTTATTCCTCATAAAATTTGTGGTTTTCTGGCAAATCATTTAGGAATGAAGTCACTAAATAATGACATACATTGAGCTTCAGACATTATAACCTTCAGAAAAATGCATGCTAAAGCAAGACCTGTTATTCTATCAACTGTCTTTAAGTTTATACAAGAGCAATGTTTAGTACTGTTTGTATGTTCACCCAATATATTTATTTGGCCTTGTGCAGATTTCCTGCATTAAGAGGTTGAGAGGTACATGCAAACAAATCGCTTTATAGAATTAGGAATATCCAAACCTCTCAACTGTCCCCAATTTTGGCTCAAAATGTTGCTCTCCCCCTAATAACCCCTCTGCAAAATGGCAATTATGGAAGGAAATGTGGAGGGTTTACAATTATAAATAACTGTAATGACCAGAGTTATAGGTCACGTTTATTTCAGAAATGCATGTAGATGCTCTTTTTTTGCTAGCTGCTCAAGTTAACAGTACTAATATTAAAAAGGTGCCCTTCTTTGATAGGTTCCCAGCTATATTGTGTGGCAATTTTATATTTTTGCATCACATTTTTCGTCTGTTTTTTATAAAATTGTTTTTTTCTGCCAAATTAGTGGCAAGTCATTAAAGATTAAAGTTAGAAAATAATGGCAGACATTTGAGTTTCAGATTTCATACCCTTCAGAAATGTCATACTAATGCAAGACCTACAACTATTCTATTATCTTTCTAAGTTTATAAGAGCAATATTTAAAAATTGTCTTTATTTTTGGGCCTGTGTCCCAATTCTATGTATGATTTTGTCCAGATTTCTTGCTCTGAGGTTGAGAGGTATGAGTGTCAGAGCCATCACCATCAGCCAGAGACATTTAAAATTGTGACATACTTATTGCATCCCACTCCCCATGTAGTGACTCTGGATGTGTCCAAGCAAGGCAAGGAGCAGTTATCCAGTGTAAGTGTGCAGAGTATACCCCCATCCAAGGTAGACACAAGTACGACAGTGGCTTTTCATCTTTCCTTGATTTTGCAGAATGTTCTGGTTTTCTGTCATATTTTTATACTGTTTATTTATGCTTCTTATTATTCAGACAATGCATGCTGTTGCAGTGCCCTCTTGCTTTGTGTTTAAGTAGCAATGCTTTAATGACCATTGGGTTAGCTTGTCTGAGATTGTAAGATGCAAGTAACCTTTAATAAGCATACTGTTAAATAATTACCAACACTGAAAGCCTTTTTGTTGTTGCCATGCAGAGAATATTTACATAACTAGATCATGTACAAGCCTTAGGTATTGAAATGCATATGACAGTATTTGTAATAAAGGACAGGATTACAGTATTTTCAGGAGCTCATTACATTTGTTGGAGATTTGCAGTCATCTTTGCAGGCTTTACCCGTAAACTAAACAAAATGCCAATCTATCATGTGTGGTCCATAACCTGTGCAGTAATCCTTTAAGCAATTTATCTTGAGCTTGTTTCTTGTTTGCTGTTCATTTTTTACTTTGATCATGTTTTCCCCATGAAACAAGTAGATAGTTGTTGTCAGGCAGCAGGTCTTTTTTGGATAAGAAACATTTTTACAAGTGGGGGTATCACAGAGATTTCTACTTTCAGCATGTTACTTGGTACTTTTATAAAGCTGAATATAAGTTATAATTAGAACTGCAGTGCAAGGAGAAGCTTGTTTTTTTTTATAGTTGATTTTGACTAGTATTCCAGTAATGTATTTACAAAGTAATTTATTTTTTCATGCCTCACAACCTTTTTGTTTCCATCTAGATATTAAGTAAGTTGTCATGTAGCCAATGCATTGAAATATTTTTTCTTCTACACTTCATTTTGCCTTGATTGGACTCTTGTAATGATGGTTGGCACCCAGGGCAGCATATTTAATTAAAGTTCCAGTTGTTGTGTTTTTAAGCATAGCTCCACCCTTTTCTAGGTGGCCACACCTCTTCCCATTGGCCCCACCCATTCAGCTGTCTCCCGCAGCCCCCTTTTAATTTGAAGTCACCAGCTGCCACTGCTAGTATGCATTTACTGAAGGATATAAAATGTGAAACTTGAATGTTTGGCGTTAAGGACTGATTGTAACCATCCATGAATTACCAATAAAGGGAAGAAGGAAACTATGTAGACAATCTAACAACTGGTGTGGGATAATGGGATATGGTGTGTGTGTGTGTGTGTGTGTGTGTGTGTGTGTGTGTGTGTGTGTGTGTGTGTGTATATGTGCGTGTGTGCGCGCATGTGTTTTACTGATCACATCTATGTGGGACAGTGAATGGGGGGTTGTTGTGCTAACATGATGTGATGCTAACAATGTTAACTACCACAGAAAAGTGCATCTCAACTCATGAAAGTTAGCAGGCAATTCAGGATGTGTATATTAGCCAATAAGGAGGACTTTCCTCGTTGCTTCTAACATGTCTCTGAATTGCACATCTCTGCATCTCAGAAACAAGTCCTTTTTACTGCAGCCCTTAATGTGAGAAGTTGTTTTTTTTTTAAATCCCCAGGTTAGTCTGTTGCTTACAGTACAGCACACTTTATAATTATTCATTTGTTTGTCCTATTAACTCATTCACTTTAATGGAGCCTTAGAAGTTTATAATATAAATGTCATTGGATACACACTGTGTATGTCCTGAGCATCTTGACAAGAATCAATGGTAGCATTTATTAATAATGTGAATATCAATTTCTGTAAAAAATTCACACTTTTGTGCAGTCATACTGCCAAAAGCATTCTATTCATCTGACCCTAAGCATCTTGTTTTTTGTTATTTGGTGGGCAAAATATTTAGACCAATATAGTGTAGCATTTAATTTCTCTCTAACTATATTAAACATCGTTTTGTAATTATTAATGCAACTATGAAGAGTCAATGTTTTATATACTTGGAAGTAAAACATGGAGTAAATGCATGGAAAGCTTACAATACTTAAAGACTCTAACCTAGAAATACACCAAGAAAAAGACTTTTAGTGTAATATGTACTGCAAGCCTGCTGTAGTTAGATGAAAGAAGAATGTAAGGGCATGTTTCTCTGCTGCTTGTATATATTCCTGTTCTTTTAATATATCCCATATTTCTCTCAAATGGATTTAGCACAAATAAATGCAAAATTATATTACCTCTGCCATTAAATTGAGCCCTTTAAGCAAAGCAGAAGGACACTTTTCTTCCATTATTGCAGTCCTCAAAAGACAAAGGTGAATTATTACTTTTTGCCAATAATAAATACCAATTATACATTCAGACATACATCTGAACTGTACAGATTTTTGCAGAATGTCCAGATTTTTGTCTCATATTTTTCACCTGTTTTTCATAAAACTGTGGTTTTCTAGCAAGTCACTGGCAAATCATTAAGGATTGAAGTCAGGAAATTATGGCAGACAGTTTCAAAGTTCATATCTTTCAGAAAATGCAGGCTAATGCAAAACCTGTTATTCTATCAACTTTCTAAGTTTGTAATTGCAATTTTTAGAAAGTGTCCCTATTTTGGGCCTTTGCCTCCCATTATTTGTGGGTTTGTTCACATTTCTTGCTGTAGGAGGTTGAAAGATATACCCCCGGATTTACTAATCTTCCATGCAGGACTAGTCTAGTCCTGCACGGAAGTGACCGTTTAGGAGGAGGATGGCAGCGTGTCATGCATATTAATGAAGGCGTGCTGCCTGAACTCCTAATCCTACAAGGAGCATGTATGAGTGCACTGCTTTCAGAATAAACATGCCCCTGCAAAGTAGAACAGCAGAAAGTGTAAATAAATGAGCGAGACCGCTCATAGGTGTCCGCAAATCCCCAACAACAGTCCCCCATGTGTACAACAGCAACAGGACATAAAAATAAAAAGAAGTATCCCCCTTATTTATATTTAAAACTTCGAGTACAGCTAACCGTAGGTGCATGTGCCCATCACTTAGCTATGGTTAAAGCAGCTTAAAAGGCTGAAGAGGATAACAAGAAAGGTATATGCAAGTGAAGCAGCAGAGCAATAGTGTAGTGGTCAGAGCAGGCATTCCCGGTTCGAGTCCCACTGCAGCACATACCATTTTCCATGTGAAATCTGTAAATGAATATTTATTTACATTTTATTGCTGTATAACCTACTAAATAACATTTAAATGTGAACTGGAGTTGTTGTTTGTCTTTCGGCTTTTCCCAGTAAGGGGTCACCACAGTGGAACTCCGGTCTGCTAATGATTGGCAGTAGATTTTTACAAAATGCCAAGGTGCCAGCTCGACACCCAACCTTCAATGAAGGCACGCCCATTTATGCATGCATGTCTTTCGAACGCTACCCAACCATGGGGTGGGCATGCAGACTCCACACAGAAGGCTCTCCCAAGCCCAACCAAGAATCGAACAGGAGAACCTCTTGCTGTGAGTACCACCGTGGCATTCAAATTCACATGTGAAGAGTCAGTACCATAATGAATAAGTCAGCAGTAAGCAGGCGTAAGCACAGATAAGCAGTAGTAAGCATATGTAAGCACTAGTAAGCATGTGCAAGTGGGTTTGCACGGGGTGAAGCACCACCGACACAGATTAAGCAAAGGAGAAGCTAACTGAGTGTAAGACACTGTGACTGGAAGTCAGCAGTGCTTACCTCTGCGCAAATCCACTTACAACCGCTTGAAAGTGCCTTATGCACACCGTATCCAATGGCCGGTGTTTTGCCCAGCAACAAAACAAACAGCTTCTGCAAGGTCAGAACCCAGGACCATGCACACCATACAAGACACGATTTACCACTAAGATATGCCAGATATGCAGAAATTGCATGTTGTTAGAAACATAACCCCAGCCAGTCATGCAACAGCACAGAGAATGTATACCTACAGCTAGATGGGCGTGCTAATATATCACTATCTAAATGGATACAACATATCTATAGATTAAGTCACATATATCTACATATATATAAATATTCAGAAATATATACATATATATACAAATATATGAACATATATATATATATATATATATATATATATATATATATATATATATATACATATATATATACATATATACATGCAAATGCTGACAACTACACATATATATATGTCATCATCTATATGTCCACATATACACATCAAGTGGCATATGTACGCAGATATATGTCTCCATAGGTATATTCCGAAAGTTAGAAATATGTAAGCAAATTTATATACCCACAGAGGTATATATGGCCAGACATCTGTAAATACCAATGGTAGATGAACAGAAACATATATGTCCACATGCACCATCAATGGGCCTGATTGCCCCAAACAATATATGTTATGTACGGATTTGCATACCCCCCCGCCCAGTCAAACATGTCTGCCCTGCAATACACTACCAAGCTCATAGTATTGTATGTCTGTCATTGAACTAGGGAATTAAATCAGCTCTCTGTTATGTGTCACATGTCGACATCACATACCCCACTCCCCCACCCACTAGGCGGGCTGAGTTGTACAGGCCCATCCAACCCAGGCCATCCCCAACCCATACATGCATAACTCACAGTTCTGCTTCCCACAGCACACACGCTTCCACCACCCCTACCCTGGTTACCAGCCTGTAGCTACCACACCACCACACACTGCCCCACCCCCACCCCCCTTGGGACCCATCCCATATGATGTCCCAACCCAAGTATCCCAGCACACGCCATAGACCATGCACATAGCCAGGAGTACCTATATACCTGAGTGTAGATGAAGGTTGAATACACAATGTTTGGGTTGTCCCACATGGGATGAATGTATTCCAGGTATTAACAATAGATGTCACGTGTGACTCTGTGTACACTAACGGATTTAGTTGTAGGTATCGCAAAGCATACATGGCACACAAGGTTGGCCAGTATGCACACAAAACACAGAATCCAGCAATACCAGTCAACATTACAGGATATGTAGCTGAATATTTAGAGGTATATGTGTTTGTATAAATATCTATAACTATATAAATATATACCTCCCCCTCTCTGTAGTACAAATGTATACATACATAGATAGACATATAAATAAATACCCACATATACATATATACATATGCAGACACCCAGACATCCACATGTCATTAGATATGTATATATGAATGACGTCTGATGAAGCGTATGGTAGCATACGCGAAAGCGCTTTCCTTTTGTCTGTTTTTATAAATAAAAGTAAAAGTTCTTTAACGTGGAGAGTCGGAAGTTTCCTGTTTTATATTTATATTTTTATATATATATATATATAGATATATATATATATATATATATATGTGTGTGTGTGTGTAGATATACACAGATATATAGCTATGATAAGATACACCACTTAAGAATGGCATATGTTCACAGGCCATGCCAATGAAGGTGAGGGGCCCAAGCAACAAATGTGTAACACATAGCATGAACCCCCCAGCCGGACAGGGGAAACATACAAACAAACCCACAAACAATGTAAACAATCTACTGCTCTCCAGACCACAGGCAGGATACAACTGGGGGGGCACAGTGGACTCAAGAAGTCTAATCTTGGAACAGAGACAGCAGCATCCCTTGCGGGACACCCCAAAATTGTCTTGTGATAGGAGGAAGCCCGTGCGATGACCTATCAAGGCGGGGCATGTACATACCCAGACTACAAGGATGGGAAAGCCTGATGACAACGTACGAGATGGGTCCCATGAAGTGGAGAGTGGGCAATGTGTAGTGGTGCGTTTAGACCCGACCTGCACCCAGAGTATGGATGAGTGCTGTAGAGGTGGTGTGGGTGGGGAACTATGGATATGTAATTATGGGTCTAGGCTTGCAGGTGTTTGCTGGAGTGGGTCTATTCGGACTGGCCTAGGGATGTAAGCAATAGTGTTCATTGGACAGAGCCACCGCCCAACTAGCAGCCACTCCCGCTACGAGTCCCACTGCAGCACAGAGTATTTTACATGGCAAAGAACGGTATAACCAGATGTAGACGTAAATATGTAAAGGTATGTGTGTGTGTATATATACCTACAACTACATGGAGATATACCTCTCACTCTCTGTAGTACAAATGTATACATACATAGACAGACATATATATAAATACCCACATTATAGATATATACATACGCAGACACCCATACATCCATATGTCATTTTATATACATATACATATATATATATATATATATATATATATATATATATATATATATATATATATATATATATCTACAGCAATATATATATTCAGCAATATATCTTTATGCATACATATACAGATATATATATATATATATATATATATATATATATATGTGTGTGTGTGTGTGGGTGTGTGTGTGTGTGTGTGTGTGTAAATATACACATATATATATAGCTAGGATATGATACAGCTGTTAAGAATTACATATGTTCACAGGCCGTGCCAATGGAGGTGAGGGGTCCAATCAACAAACGTGTAACACGTAGCATCAACATTCCCCCCCAGCTAGACAGGTGAAGCATACAAACACACAATAAAAGTAAACAAACCACTGGTACCCAGACTACAGGCAGGATACTACCAGTGGGAGAGACCCACCAAGTCTAATCTTGAAACAAAGACAAGAATGTCCCTTGTGGGACAACCCAAAAATTCAAAGCTTTTCAGGTTTCCAGCCATTACACAGATGTCAAACGGCAGGGCACGCATGTTGTTGGACTACAAGGTTGGGGAAGCCTGATGATCCATGGGGCGAGACAACATACGTGATGGGTCCCAAGAAGGGAGCGTGGGCAGTGTGTACTGGTGTGGCCAGACCTGACCTGCACCCGGAGTAAGAAAGAATGCCAAAGAGGAGGTGCGGGTGGAGAACTATGGTTATGTAATTGTGGGCCTAGGTGTGTAGGTGTTGGCTGGAGCGGTTCTATGTGGACCATCCCAGGGATGTAAGCAATAGTGTACATTGGGCAGACCCCACAACTAATGAGCAGCCACACCCAGTACGAGTCCCACAGCAGCAATGTCTAGTTTACAGGGCAATAGGCAGAATAACCAGATGTGTCATTGCAAACCCACTGACACCAAAGAACACATGGTTGCAACACCCCACTGTATGCATGTAAGCTGAACTAACTGGCATCACAAGGTATTATTGCTGCCCCCACCCCCACCCAGGACCTACCCCCAAATGCAGGGTATATACACAGCTGTCACTGTAGAAGAAATGGCCAGCTGTGGACCTTCCCGTCAGTCGTCCTGCACATCCCTGGCATGTCCCCTACTATCAGCCCCTCTGTGTGGCCCAAAACCACCACTTATCTATCTACCCCTGTTGCATTCGTAGTAATGTTCACAGTCACAAGTAGGTGACACCCTCCACACAACTATATTGGCAGAATCTGGAACCCTCAACCATGGTGTATTACCGTAGCTGTCCTAGACTACACATGTAAATAACACATGAAGGGAAAACCCAAGCACACTTGCATCACCACCTGCTCACCACCTGGTGAAGTCCACCACCCCCAACACTCCATACCCCTACACCAACTACTGACACTGACGCTTCCTATCCTGCCTCGCATACATATCCCAAAACCCTGCAAACCTGCAATACTGCTCCCCCACCAATCAGTTGAATGGCCTACTATACAGTTAAAATGTCCCACCCTCCACCTACCCGCCTACACCTCCACTATTAACATCTACTCTACAGCACAGCTATGGCATAACTAAACCTAACCCGAATACCTGAGCGTAACCTATCCAGAAATGCTAAACTGGAATCCCACTTAACCTTACACTGACCTTTGCGAACAGTCATACCTGACATGTACACCTGACTTAAGCATGTATAATACCGACATGTACATGAAGTAGTGCGGGAGTATGCCTGTTTGTGTGACAGTAAGCAATGGCCACACTGGTTAAGCAATGTGGAGGCCAACCCAGTGTAAGACACTGTAACTGGAAGTCAGCAAGTCTGAGCCTAGCGCACACCAGCGCATACCCACCTACACTTCCCCCGCAGTGCCGTAGGCATGCCATAGCCCACAGCCCTCGTCATGGCCAGTAACAACATAATCAGCACTCCCAGGTCCCGCCCCTGCACACTATAGTCCAAGTGAGTTACCATGAAGGTATGGCAGATATACAATCAGCTGCTATCACAAACATATCATCCGGCACAGTCAGTCAGCAGTATAGAAAATGCATGTAAGTATGTATATTAATACCAGCAAACATGTGCACAATGCTCAGTCACAGTATTCAGAGCAGTCTATGAGTACCAATGAACAGTGCCTGTCCACGCATACTATGAGAACAGTAGCCTTGTATAATACTGAAGAGAGGAATGGAAAACAAGGCACGGTGTGGGGGCGTGTTTCATCCGCAGAAGCAGGAGATGAGGCTGGTCTGGTGTGTGCACAAACCTCTGCTTCTCAAATCCCTGGCAGGATGCTACCAGTGGGAGAAACAATGTAGACCAGTAAAGTGTACTTGTAACACAACAACAGGTCCGTCCCTGCCACGCACCAGACTTTATGGGTCACAATGATGTTTCCACCAGTATCGGAGGTGGATGAAGGGAAGGCTCAAATGTATGTGGACTAAACGGATGAAGAGCCTGCAGAAGGTTGCATCAAGACAGTAACATGGTGGAGTACCGAGACGTGCAGAGAGGGAAATGTGTGGAGGTGTGGTATGGCAGGGCTAGCAACTGCAGAATGGATGGATGCTGTGTACATGGAGCTCGGGGGCCTGGGAAAGAGAGCATGGGTATGACATTACGGTAGAAATATGCAAATTACACAGAACTGCAATAGTGTAGTGGTCAGAGCATCTGCTTACCGCTCCTGCATTCTTGATTCGAGTCCCACTGCAGCATGTTCTATTTTCCATGTGAAATCAGTATAACAACATTGTTTTGCTGTATAACCTACTAAATGACATTTACACTTACACAAGAGTACTGAATTACGCATAGCCCACTCACTATTCAAAGGACATGAGACGACACACAGATATGTATGCGCAGACAACCTTTAATGGCGTATTTTACAGTATTGCATGCCATTACTGACAGCACATAGATCTGCACTTATTTAATCAGTGAGGAATGCAAGGCCCACACAGAAAAGCAGATGCAGACAGTATGGATATATAACATACAATGCTGTCCAGGCCAGGCCCGTCAATTTGTACAACTGTGGACAAAGGATTTGCCATCAAGATAGGTAACAATAAACAATAACAGATGTAGTTCAGCAGCCACCAGTCACACCCCATAGTCAAGGCCTATGGGGACATTTATTACCTGTGATAATGTCTATGTATCTGTCACGTGTATGGACCCTGACCAACAAATGTCGTGGGAGTCCACGATATGACTGGGATGATAGCAGGAATGCTAGCAGTGTATTATGATAGGCCAATACCGAACAACCCCTAACTGGATAGGACAAAGCCAGTCATATATGTGGAGGACAGAGGCAGGAACACAGGGCCATACTCGTAATATTGTTGTTACACACCCTGCAGATTTCTGGTGTTACAGGATTTGTTGCAACATACCTTTATGCAGGAATAACACATCAGGAACACAACTGGAAGTAGCCATGTACTGATAACATGCAACAGACAGATTGCCGGGGATATATCTAGGACAAGCCCTGTGTGGTGTACAGGCAAAAGCAAACAAACAATCCACTGGCCATCATGTGGATAGGCTCACTGTTGAGAGCTATGCAGACAGGCTGCATTCCATCCTAAACTACTATGTACACACAAACACTGCAAGACCAGCAATATACAAAGCACATAACAACACTGCTCACTTTGTCTATAGGTCTGGAACTTCTTAAGATTGTGTAGTTGTCCTGTGTCTGCAAGCCCCGCTGTAATAGATACTGCAACCTGCCATCTGTAACACGGGGTAAAAAACTTTCTTACACTGTGAAGGACTCCAATGAGGAAGAGAAAAGGCAAACACTACTAAAAACTCCTGATGTCCACCACGGCAGTAAAACTTAATGGTAAAATCAAAACTTTAATAAAAAGAATATAACATAAAATAAGCAGTCCTCAGTCTTCCGATAAGCGCTTTTGGCAAATAAGCCTTCCTCAGATTGTATAAAAAGGACTGTTCAGCTTTTGTATTTATAAGGCATCACAGCCATTCCTTATTTAGTTCTCTGACATGCCCTTGTTGCAAACCAAAAGGAGGCAAGCTAACAGAGAGGTATAATTTCCTTCATTGTAATTAAAGGGGCAGTGTTTCTCTTTACTATAGGATTGTATATGAGAAAATTAATAGCTAATGGATGTGAATGCATTATATGAATGAAGCAACATTCAAGTAAACTTGCTAATCATATTCCTTCTATTCTTAAGTGCAGGTTTTAATGACACAATAGTATTCAAGCCTGGTGATCTGTTTGCTCTTAAATTAATTATCCAGCATGTTTCCCTTAGTTCTGTGCGATTATGGACATCACCTCCTCTTGTGATCTGACAGTCTGCCTCTATGGCCTTAAATACAAAGTAATGAGAAGGATACTGTGCTACGTGGGCTGCTAAGGGCCTCTATGGCCTTAAATACAAAGTAATGAGAAGGATACTGTGCTACGTGGGCTGCTAAGGGCCTCTATGGCCTTAAATACAAAGTAATGAGAAGGATACTGTGCTACGTGGGCTGCTAAGGGCCTCTATGGCCTTAAATACAAAGTAATGAGAAGGATACTGTGCTACGTGGACTGCTAAGGGCCTCTATGGCCTTAAATACAAAGTAATGAGAAGGATACTGTGCTACGTGGGCTGCTAAGGCATTATTGGGATCTTTCTGTTTGATGTCCCTCAAATGTCTGAGGATACATTCCTTAAGACATTGATCTGTTTTGCCAACATAGAAAGCACTACATTGGCAGCAAGTCGCTAAGTATATGATGTGGGAACTAGTACAATCAGCGTAGACATTAAAATTGTACTGTTGCCTAGAAGTATGGATGTACAAAAACATTGGAACTGTCAATGGAGTTGGAAGCTTTGCATCTTAAGCACTTGAAAGTGCCCTTTCTATTAGAATTGGGCCTATTTCTTTCAAATCCATCTTTGTTGCTAATGAGATGTTTCATATTCTTCTTGTTCTTGTATAGGAATCTGGGCTGTTCACCTACAATGTCTCTTATTTTGTCATCAGTTGTCAATACCGGCCAGAACTTCCTGATAACTTCACATACTTGCTTATTGTCAGCAGTGTATGTTAACAAACATTTAAGTTGCTGTGATTGAGTTTTAAGATCCAGGCTCTCATGATGACTCAATGTGGATTCAGAGAAGTAGGGATGCCCCTTTCCTCTCCTTAATTCCTGTGGATCATGCTTCAATCTTAGATTTTTTCTTTTATAGGATCTTTTACTTAAATGTGTCTCAATATTTCTCTGTTCTGCTACAAAGTCTTCATTCTCAGTACATAATCTTGAGGTTCTTAAGATCTGATTCTCAAAGATGTTATCAAAAATATGTCCCGGGTGCATACTCCCCCTATGCAAATAATGATTTCTTCAGGTTTCTTTTTTATGAATTCCTGTACTGATACCTTTATCAGGATGCAGATGAATCTTTAAATCCAGAAATTCTATGGTCTCTGAAGAATGTTTAACCACAAACTCTAGAAAATCAGTGCTCTCGTTGATAAAGTTGACAAAAAGGTCCAATTGTGTAGAGCTGCCTCTCCAAAGGATAAACACATCATCCACAAAACAGCCGTAGTACACTAGATATTGTTTCCAAGTGCTGGATATCAGTTCATTATGTTCCCACTCAGCCAGAACCAAATTAGAGTAACTATTTGCACATGGGGTGCCCATAGCCACACCCCATGTCTGCAAATAGAAAGAATCCCCATACATAAAGATGTTATTTTCCCATACAAGTTCCAGCAAGGAACATATCGGTTCTACTTCCATATTGTTCCTTGCTAGGAAAGATCTTATTGCCTGTAGACCATAGTCATTCGGAATCACCGTAAACAAACTCTTGCTGTCCATTGTCACTAGTAACAAATCTTCATATTTCTTGAGGTCTTTAGTAACTAAAAAGAGTTTTTCCAGAAAATCTCCTGAGTCCTTCAATACAGTTCCTGCTAGTGGCAGGGCCTTCTTTAATTCATTCTCCACGTACATGGAAACAGGTTCAGTTACCCACTCCCTACCAGAAACTATGGGATGTAGGGGTGGGTCAACTGGATCCTTGTGAATTTTGGGGAGTCCGCTGATGTATGGAAACATAGGTTTAGGGCAATCAAAGAACTCATATAGTTCTTGTGAGATATTTGCCTCTATCAGTAGATCATATAGATGGCTACAAAAATGATCTACCTTAGTTGTAGCTTCACTGCAACTTAATCTCTTATACATTCTTTCATCATCCAGCATAGAGAGCATTTTATGCCTGTACCACACGGCTTCCATCGCTACTATACATCCTCCCTTATCAGCAGGCTTGATGACCAAGCTGTCCGTCTCCTTTAGCTGCTTCAGCATTTCATTCTCATTAGTAGTTAAATTGAAGAAACGTCCTTGTCCTTTGGTTGTATTACCCCTTAGTTTGAAGATTTCATCTTCACATAATCTCAAAAACATCTCCACTGGTGGAGGATTAGGGGGAACAAAGCTACTCAGTTTTGTATGAGGTAGTCGTCTACTGTCATTAGCTTGTCCAAAAATACATTTTAATGCAAGGTTCCTGCAAAACATTCTGATATCCAGCACAAATTCACTAATATCAGATGGTAAGGCTGGAATAAAACTCAGGCCCTTGTCTAACAAGGAAATCATATCAGGGCTTAAACTCTTATTAGAAAGATTCACTACTAAATTTGGTTCAGATCCAATTAAAGTGTGAGCTTCTTCCTTTTCTGTTCTTGACTCTGTGTTCTTTGAGTCCTGTGATGGTTGAATTTGGAAAAAAACGGCAAGGGCCAATTTATCGGTGCATGCAATGCCCCTTCTTTCGGTCTAGTTGCTAGATTGGGGGCTAGGAGAGCATTCCTGTTGCCGGTTTCTGCATCCATAGTGGCTGTACTACTAGACGCTTCTCTTGAATCTGTTTCAGATATACAGGAAGGATGTCCTCCATACTGAAAAGGTGAAGGGACAACGCCCACATGAGTAAGCAATTTATAGTGCTGGGTTGCCATGACGATGGTTAACAGAATCACTATACAGCAGGCTGCATGCAGTCAGCAACTGTTGCACACTGATTGGTGCAGAGTCCATCACCTGATCATGTGCATCACCTACAAAAGCCATGCTGAAATCCATTCAAACAAACTCATTCCCTCTATTGGAGAGGGAGAAAGAGAGAGAAAGAAAAAAAAAAAAAAAAGAAAAGAAAAAAAAACATACTTATAAAATGGAACTCACACAGTGGGGAACAAATTACTATAGGCCACAACCGGGAAGGCATCACACCCATCCAAACACTAAAAGGTATGTAAAACATAACTGTATGCAATTTAATGCAGTATGTGGTATAGATTATTAGGATTTATGATGTAGAATGTTTGATATGTGCCATCTGTAGCTGTCCCCGTAATGATGTCTCACTGAACAACTGCTCTGGACAATACTGTCTGTCCCGGTAAGCAGTGCGACATACCCGCCAACTGTGCAGAGCAACAATGAATGACAAAGATGTCAGCCATAATAACTGTGTATGTTATGTTAGTGTGGACAATAGCCGTTGGTGGATGTACTGCCGTCAAGATAGACACATGGGTGTCAGAGCACACTACTTGCAGGACAGTCATGTGAATGTGTAATGTAGCATGCTCAAATGCCATATGTGTGTAATAGGCGTACCAGCACTCTCATACCATAGTTACCACCCTAATGTTAGGCTGTGTTCACATGTGGCACCTGTCTGTGTTGCAGCAAGACAGAACAGTGCAGCTGTGAATGAAAGACAGTTACAGAATGCGGACTGGATGTCTGTATGCACTCCACATATCTGTGTGATATGAAATGTGATGTGTATGTGTACAGATACAGACTCTCATATAGACACAGGTATATCCACAATATACAACATATATCTTCACATATATGTACATAGATGTATATATATATATATATATATATATATATATATATATATATATATATATATATATATAAAATGTGGCACTGACAATGGCATGCAGGTGAAATAGTCTGTAACAGGCCAGTAAAGATAAGTGTCCCCACAGGGAGCATGGCTACAAACACATAGCACAAAGCATGGCACATACACATAGCACAAAGCTTGGTACAATACAACATATGCCCCAATGGTAGGTAAGCAGCTGACATACCAATTACAGTCTGTAAACGTGTTGTTGTAGCTGATATGGTGGGGGGGACATATATGTGTATTAAGAACTATGGTAACCCTGCTATATGGGTGGCTCAGACCTGTTTCCATCCTTATGTCTTCCAGGAATCATGTCGCATAATCGCCTTCCTGCGTACAATGCCACTGAAATGGCTATCATCATCAACCACCTGGTACAGCACTATGTACTTCTTTTTGGCCGGACAGCCCACAACCAGCAGGAGAGGACTGCCCTGTGGAACGAGCTAGTCCACAGGGAAAATGATGTCAGACTGCATAACCGCAGCTATGAGCAGGTCCAGCATTATTGCACTGACCTGCTTCACCATGTACGTCGGCATGCAGCTGCCGTAAGGGGGACCACCTCACAACAAGGGGGGGAAACCCACCCATTCACCCCTCACCCATGTGGAGGAGCTTCTCAGCAGCCTAGTGGCACCTGTCTGCCCACAACATCAACACCTGGCAGGGCACATCTTGGAGGTGGGTGCCAACAACACACCAGCTGAGGAGCATGCAGGTAAGGCCCCAGGGCACATTGATACACCACTCGTGTGCATGCATCTGCATCTGTACAGGTATATCATGCAAAACTGAGATGTCATATGCATAGTCTACTGCTGTGTAGTAGTAATAAATTGTTGTGTATAAGATGTAATATTGTATAATTCTATTGTTGATGTAACATAATGCTGCACTCCCCTGTTATGAATGCCACAGCTGTGGCCACTGATATCAGCTTTCTTGCACTCCTATGTAGGTCCCTCCAGGATACCACCACAGCATCAGCCCATAGCCAGTGAGTATGGTTCATGTTCATGCATGATGGTAAACTGGGCATGTAATAGCTATGGGCTTTCCCCCATGCACACGTCTAACACACCTACCCATATTGCATGCTGTACACGTTCATGTTTTGTTGCTGAGAAATACACTGCATCACAGTAGAGACCATGTTGGAGTATCGGAAGGGTACAACAGATACATGCAAGATAACTAACATCCTGTCAATGTGCAATGTTTCCACAGGGATGTGACATGTGGCAGGACACATGGCCCACAGTAAGGAAATGTGTGACTCAACACCAACATGGCTGCAGCTACACACAATCAGGTTAAGTAAACATTGCAGATGTAACCCTGACCCCACAACACTCATGACAGCAGTGTGTGCACTCCAAGGGATGTGCACATGAGTAGACCTTGCAACCATGCAGAGGTCTGGGACATGTGTAGGGCACGTCAGCCATGGTAAGGTCCACTGGTTGTCAGTGTAATAGTCAATCACTGGTCATACATGCACTGCTGATGTTGTGATTTGTAACACAAGCATCAGGCATCCACAACTGATAGCTGTTCACATATCATCCCAGGTATGTGTTGCTACAACACACAGGAGCTGTGAGCATTGGAGCTGACATAACTGACACAGTACTACAGATGCATCAATGGTTTCTACACCTGCGAGGTATGGTGCACAGTACAAGGCAGGGTGCGGAACAAA
This sequence comes from Protopterus annectens, assembly GCF_019279795.1. Classification (NCBI taxonomy): domain Eukaryota; kingdom Metazoa; phylum Chordata; order Ceratodontiformes; family Protopteridae; genus Protopterus; species Protopterus annectens. The sequence goes on along the minus strand of NC_056731.1, from coordinate 117,080,484 downwards.
CCACAGTAACACTTTGTACATGGGTGCAGTGTTAACACTGGGAGGGGCCATCACCTACCAACAAAGTCCATGCCTCACACACATATGTACTGCCGCTAACATGTTGCATGCTGTTGAGCTCAATATGTAATGCATGTTGACAGAAGGCTAATGGGAGGACTGTGTGTACAAATGTTGTGCAACTCCACATGTAGGAGTGTGGGGTGTGTGTGTGTGTGTGTGACTCAGTTGTGTTCGTAAGTGCAATCTAGTGGAGTGTGGACGATGCATGTCAGATGTGTGTGTGTCCATGTATGCACAGGTGATAGTGGGATTGACCACACGGTGGTACTTCCCCTTGGAATTGTGCTGTACATGGAGTGAGACATGGGACACCAGGACAACCTGTCAGGTATGTGAACACAGGACAGCTGATAGTATAACAAGGTCTGTAGCATGGAGCATGCATTGGGAGGTGTGGTACATACGCTACACATGTTAGACACACAGCACATATGTTAGACTTCATCAAATAAAAAGTCAATTAAGTACCAATGCTTAAATAACATTTTAAAAGCAACCTAGAACCAATAAAATTAGTTCATTAATATTACAATTAAAAACCCATAAACTTAAAAAACCACACAGAGTGTATGCTTAACTAGGTAAATTAAAATTAATTCCATAATACACATCATTTAATACCAGCAAAGGATCAACATGTCAGAAAAACTAAAAGGTATTTGGGTGGAAGAACATATAGGGCCATTTATAACTTTGCAGCCCTAAGTTTTAATAAATGAGTGGGCTAAATTTCTTGAATTTACTGATTTAAATGCCATACAGCATGACCTTTTACATTTTGTGTACAGAAAAGGTAAAAGCTTGAAAGATTTCCTAGAGGGCCAGCATTATTTTGCAGGTCCTACTAGTCGTAATAAAAAAGGTACATATAGTTGTGGTACCTGTGCACAGTATGGCTTTATGGCCAGCCGTGAGAAGATTACTCTGAGCAGTAGTGGGAGAGAGATTGGAAATAAATTCTTTCAAACTGTAACTCTACTGGTGTGGTTTATATGGCATTCTGTAAAATCTGTCAGGCATTCTACACAGGAAAGACAGAGAGGAGATTGAAAAGACGTGTCTATGAACATCTTTATGATATTAAAAATAAGAATGAAAGGAATGCACTTTAAAAACACACTTTGATATGTAAAGAAGCATTTTTCATTTTTTATGTGGTGGAACAAGTCCCTATCGATATTAGGGGTGGTCCCTGGGAGGCTAGGTTGGAGTACTGTGAGCTGCTTTGGCAGATAACATTGGACTCAGGGAGACCACCAGGGTTGAATGACACCATTAGTTTGGCACCTTTATTAAAACTTAGGGCTGCAAAGTTATAAATGGTCCTATATGTTCGTCCACCCAAATATATTTTAGTTTTTCTGACATTTTGATCCTTTGCTGGTATTAAATGATGTGTATTATGGAATTCATTTTAATTTATCTAGTTAAACATACACTCTGTGTGTTTTTTTAAGTGTATGTTTTTTTAATTGTAATATTAATGAACTAATTTGATTGGTTCTAGGTTGCTTTTAAAATGTTATTTAAGCATTGGTACTTAATCGACTTTTTATCTGATGAAGTCTAACGTATATGTTGAGACGAAAACGGTTGTGTACCATTTTGTTGGCATTAATATTTTTCAAGTTTTGTACGGTTTGCGAATTAAAGTCTTCAAATCTGTTGCTGCTGCTTCCTTTCTGAACTGGTGTTTTTTTTAGGATGATTTGTACATATATTCACACCATAGCTCCTGGACATGAAGTGTAGGCCAACCGCAGCCCGTATGCTCCCAATGTCGTAGTTGCAGGGGATGTCAGGTATCTCTAGCAGGTATACTAGTAGGCTATTGCTACTGTCATTGGGATTGTCTTCACAGACATGGTGTGTGTGGCAGGTCACATCTGCTCATAACATGTGTGCCATTGGTTACTGAATGACATCCAAAGGACATCAGTCTACAGTACTGCTGCTAGCATGTAATGCTGCTGTGGACTGCAGCAGAGATATCGGCCAATATATGTGGGGGTCTGACACAGTCTGTACAGTCCAGAGGTATACACATACGCCCTTAGTGCTACACATGTGTACCATGCCTGACAATATGGATGTGGATGGCCATGTAGATGGGTATAACTGGTATATAATGTCCACCGTAGGTCATGCATTCACACACCTCTGCCTGGCCTGTAACGGTATGACCACTGGTACAGGGTTGCCATGGCCACATACTACACAATAGGTATTGACATAAATCTGCACTGCATCCCACTGACCTGTCTGACATACATGACTGCTAGGGGAGGTCCGGCAGTGGGACATCTGTATGGTATCTGCACATGACATCCCACAGGGTAGGTACACTCAGCTGCTAGGCATGTCACAATGCACTGTGCAGGCTGCAGGCAGACTGGCTCAACAATGGTCTACATCTCCCAAGGGGGAATGCACATGTACCTACATATAAAGCAGGCTTCACAGGCATGTCACAGCACAGGGTAGGATACACCTGTGTGACGGTGCATATCCACAACCAATATGAACACAGCCACAGCCACATATGGTTAGCTAGCATGGCATTACAGTATATGGACTATGTGCTCGATACCATCCTCATATGTGCCACTCTCAGACTGCCCTACATATACTGGCCTGCTACACAGTTTGGTCTGGTGTCTGTCTGTGGTATGGGACACATGTGTTTATGGCCCTACAAACATGTACGCCACTACAGTACCATATAGTGGGGCAGCATGTGACATCTGATAGTAGGGGAACTAGAACAATGTCATCCACCACAGTCTGTACTCAGGCTAAGGTACATATCAACACTACACACACTCTCGACATTCACCATAGGTACACAGCCCTCAGTACTGTACAAACATCCTCAGAATGTGCAGGTAATGTAATGTAATGTAACCCCTACTGTACGTAACATGTGTAGCAGTCAGATATATCAGTGGCTTGTTCTCAGATATGATGCCACAAAGTATGGTGTACAGCACATATGCACCACTTCATGCACAACATATGTACAAAGGTTGACAGAGGTGTGGCTGGGAGCACATACACAGGGCCAATATTGACATGTTGCTGTCATGACCACATACATTTACTGTTGTTACAGGGTTGTTGCAACATATGTCCTTTGAGGGATATGATGTCTGTGACTACCACAGCTTTCTCCATCTACTGACTGCAATCCTCACACTACCCTCAGCAGTCGACAGCTAGATGCTCCATGGGTGACACATACAACCACGGACAGAACACTGCCCAGGCTGCAGATGACCCTGCATATGGAGATTCCCCAACAACATGGAACTGACATGGCAGGTATTGAAACATGTATATCAGCCATATCCACACAAACACTGCGAAAGCAACATTACTCCAAATGCAGTATAGCGGCACTTACAGTCTGTAGTAAGGTCAGGCACATCCACCTCCCATTTGTTGCACTTTTTCCACAGTGTATGTTGTTAGAGGTACAGCACAATCCATCTAGAATGCTGTTTGGCACACAACAGATCTAGTTCCTGCTCACAGTGGATGAAAAGGGCAAACACCACCATGATGTTCCTGGGTATTGGAGTGTGTTTCCATACAATTGGCAATGAGGATGTTACCACAGCTGTTTCACGTGCAATCAGCTAGGGGAGGGCTGCAATTCATGCAGAGGCCATCAGCTGATCATGAGCATTACTTACATTACACATGCTGCTGCCTAAGCAAAGCAGGTGTAGGTCTCCACGTCCACCTGAGAGGGGAAGGGGGATGCAGACAGAGGCTAATACATGTCAGGGAGGGGAGGGAGGGTAAAACTGAGGCATGGTTGTGTCACACACCTAGCAGAACAGGGTATCAAACCCCTAATGACTATGTAGTGCTAGTACAATTTGCTGCGCCACATGGGTACCTGTTGTGGAGCACTCAGAACATATATGTGATGGTGAGTGACATCTGTAACAGGGATACAGTAGCTGTACGGCAGGTGACATACACGTGCCTGTCGGCATGAACAGGTGCCAGCGTCAACACAGCCACACTCTCACAAGGACACACACACATTGACACACATGGCAGGGCCAAGTGTACAACTCATCGGTTGTGGGAATTGTCACATCACATCACTGTGCAGGCATCCCATGCACCACACAGGTCATACAGGGGCTATACGGGCAAAGGGTATGTGAAGGTGTCTGACATCAGACAGCATGCTGCAGTATGCCCATGGGGGTTGTAGGGAGTGTGGATGTGAAGATCTGCAGCATGCAACATGCACATAAACACACAGGGTGCCACTACCAACATGCATGTGTGCATGTCTGCACAGGTGTGTGGTGTTCGACTGCGCCAGATGGCTGTCCATGGCTAGGCAATGGGTGTACCTTGGCATCAGGCCACATGACAATGGTCTGCATTGTGGCTCAGGGATGTAGTGTCTGCATTTGCCCACACAGGCAGGTATTGTATCCCACATCTGGTCACCTGAGTGACTACTATGTGTGGGCAATGCTGTGCATCACTTGCCATGTCTGTGTTCCTTCGTCCATGACATGGACGGCGTCTGGGATGTGCACACCTCCCACATGCATGTACAGTGACATGTGGAACTGTACCTGGGGTGTCCAGCCCATGTTGTGAACACAAATTATCATCAGATGTGCCAGTCCTGCCCACCTGTGGCAGGAGCTGGCAATGGCCAGCAGCTTTACCCTGCACCTACATGGTGTGCATGCTATCAGCATTCCTTGGTGTCAGTGGCATCTGTCCATACGAGCATGTTGTCAGGCATGGTATACCCATTGTGGGTCACATGTGATGGCACCACATGTGGTGCAGTTGTCCATTGGAGAACATGGGGGAGGTGCACTGTCTGCACGTATGTGCATATTGGAGAGATGGACTAGGTGTCATGCCCTCTGTAGACCACCGCTGTCACTCCTTAGTTATTATCAGTGGCCAATATGCAGTGTACTACTGATATATTGGCTGTTACCTAGGCATGTGTGTGTGTGTGAGACACATGGGGTGAAAGTGTGCTCTGGGTAATACTGGGGTTGCTAACTGTGATTGCCTGGCCTTGATGTCACATGTCTGGGTATAACTCTGCACCCCGGCCTCTCAGCCATATCACACGTGTTATCCCTGTGCAGTGGACATTGTGATATATAGTATGACCACCATATAAGAAATATGCAAAACCCGCTCCACATTAGCCACAGGTGTCACGCAGTCACAACTACCTCTACACAGGATACAGGTTACAAACAAACACTCACACACACCTGTCATGTTTGGGAGTTGAACCCCTACCTAACTAGTGTATTACACTACAGCACTACTCAGTTTTAGTAGTCCTTGCCCATAAGTGTATTTCACAATGACTGACATCAGCAGGATTGCCAAAATAGGGCTTTGAAACAACTGCAAGAGATTAACCTAAAATGCATTGCTCCCTACACAGACAGTGACACACACAATACATCTGGAACTGCTATGTGTGGGGATTGAACCCAACCATGCTTCTAATTCACAATACAGCAGTACGCATTTACAGCATGCGCTATGGAGATTACTGGGCTACAGCATTCCCAGGGGAGTATTTCTAGGTGGGTGATAGCAGCTGCCTTGCCAAAGGGTATGTGAAATGTAAGGGGTTTGAGTAACCTAAAAGCATTGCTCTCTACACAGTCAGACATGCACACATACACACACGGTTGGCAGGTAGGGAGCTAGAACTCCCAACTAATTCCTTAATCACACTATGGCCATACGATGTTACGGGACGTGCTATGGAGATTACTGGGCTACAATCATCCCAGAGGTGTATTTCAAGTTGTGTGACATCAGCAGCCTTGCCACAGGAGGGTATTCAACTTGTAAGAGGTGTGAGTAGCCTAAAAAGCATTGATCTCTACACAGTCGGTGAAAGACAGACATGCACATATATGCACACACAGACTCACAGTTGCCACATCTGGGGTTTGACCTCCTACCTCACTACATTATCACACTACAGCAGTATGCAGTTACAGAGTGCGCTACGGAGATTACTGGGCTACAGCTTTCCCAGTGGAGTATTTCTAGGTGGGTGACATCAGCAGCCTTGCCAAAGTTGGGTATGCAAAATGTAAGGGGTGTGAATAACTTAAAAGCATTGCTTTGTACACAGTCAGTGAGAGACAGACACACACACACACACACACACACACACACACACACACACAGTGACACATACTCATACACACAGTTGGCATGTCTGGGGTTAGAACTCCTACCTAACTAATCTATCACACTACAGCAGTACACAGTTATGGGACACGCCACAGAGATTACTGGCCTACAACTCTCCCAAAGGTGTATTTCACATTGGATAACCTCAGCAGGCTTGCCAGGGTACCACTATGGGGTGGCCAGTGTGTGCATGGCCCATACACCATTCATGTAGGGGTGACACACCACAGGCGGCCACACATGGGGTCATATGTCACAGGTGCATGTCTAGGGCATCTAGATGACTATGTCCTTGTACAGCCATGTTGCGCTGGCACGTGGACCACACAGTTTGTGGTGCTGACAGGTACTGGTCGCTAATAACTGCAGTGTTTGACATCTGCAACTGATGTGTTTGGGGCCCTTTGGCTGTGTGCTCAGTGGGACAGGCGTGGATGGCTCCTTATCACAGTCACCCTCTTCCACACATCTATATCATCTACCTTTAAGCGTATTATGGTGTGTTGTTCTTACATATATGTCTATATTCCTATCCACTGTGTGTGGCACGGCATGAGTGGTGCATACTGACATGTGTCTACAGTAACTATTGCAACCGCTGGATATGTCTGGTCCACTGGTGTTTGCATACATGGCCTTCATGTTTTTAAGTGTGTGGACATGCCCAGTATGATCTTTCAGTATGTTGATGACTGACATTGCCTTCATTTCTCTGTGTGTGTGAGCATGCCCAGTAAGGCCGTCTGTTATGCATTTGTGGAGCATGTCGAATGGTTTGTACTGCACAGCTGAGCTTTGTGTTGTACACCGACAGGTTGCATGCTGTGTCTGCAGGGTATCCACCGATCATTTGCCATTGACTGTTGCAACATGTTTGCATAGCGGGGGGGTATACCTGACTATTTCTATTTCTACACAGGATTGGGGGGCACACCTGACTGTTACTGTATTTCTATGTGGGGTGGGGGGGCACACCTGACAGTTGTATAAATTTGCTAGGACTGTACTGGCATGTCCTGTAGACCAATTCAGTCAGTAGTCTTACCCATTATGCTGGCTACTCCATACCGGTGTACTTCTGTTCTTATCTTTTGATTGCATACACATTAGTTTCTGAATTCCTAGCCATCACAACTGACATCCCACTACCTGGCCTGCTGTAGTCTGTCCGTGTAGGCCTGGGTGGAGGTCACCCATACCCCTCATTCAGAGGCCATAGTATGGCATTTGTTTGTGTTTGTCTACACCTGTCCTGCTGGCTGTGACTGTTGTTAGGTATGTGACCCGCCCTCCTGACTGGCATGTGTGAGTCACTTATCTTGTGAGTGTTGCAGTATTGCGGGTGGTGTTGCAGGGCTGCCTATGTTGGAAGCACATAGTACACTGCCTATGCATGGTTCAGCACAGGTTGTGTAATGTTTGGCATCCCTTTTACTGTATGTGAGAGTCAGAGAGAGGTGCTATTCCCTGGGTCCCTCCCGTGTCAGTGTATGTGCTATGCATTGCCTCTTTGCCAGGGACAGGGCATACTGGGCACGCCTGCTTCTGCCTACTGAGGCAGACTCAGGTTGGTCCTCCACTGAGTTACTCTGTGCCTGTGCAGGTCTTGGCATTGGTGGGGGGCTATATGGCCCTTCCCCTTGCTGCTCCTGCTGCAGCTGTTTCTGCAGGATCATATTGTGTAGCATGGCACATACAAGGACAATTTGGGCACATGTAGTTGGTGAGTATTGCAAGGCTCCAGCAGATGTGTCCAGGCACCGGAACCGTGACGTGAGCATCCCAAACACACACTCTATTATGATTCTTGTTTGTGTGTGTGCCTCATTATGGAGTTTTTGTTCGGGTGTGTGCATTTCTGATGGGTGTCATCAGCCACGGCTTCAGTGCGTATCCAGCATCCCCCACTAGGTGACCGTGTGGGATTCCCCACTGGCAAATTTCTGGTACAGCTGCGTCATATGCCAGATGTGGGAATCATGATAACTTCCAGGGCAGCCAGCACACATGTTCAGTATTACACATGACCTGGCAGTTGATGGAGGGGAAGCCCTTGCAGTTGATGTAGACCCTACCCTGCTCACTGGGTGGTGCTTTGATGCGTATGTGTGTGTGCAGTCTATTGCACCCACTACCTCAGAGTATTCTGCTATTTGGTGGAAGAGACACATACTGCTGGCCAACACCTCATGGGTGAGGGGAAAATATACGTGCTCGCTGACATGTGCTGCCATGGCATCCAGGAACTGGTGGAGTACCCTGGATGCTGATGCCTGTGAGATCCCCCTCATATCCCCAGTTGGTCTTTGGAAGGTACCTGTAGCTATCATTCTTAGGCCTACACATACCTTTGTTTCCACTGGGATGGGTTCCCCTCTGTTAGTTTTGTGTGTAAGGCGTGGCCAACACAGCTCAACAATCTGCTGTAGGAGGTCCCTGTCCACCCTATAGCACTCCACTATCTCCAGCTCATGTAGCCCTTGGTAGGTTACTCTGGGTCTGTACACTCTTCTCCATCTCCTCACTGTGGGTTGGTCAGCAGCATTCCCATCCTCACCACCTTCAGCCTCTTCCACAAGTTGTATGATAGCTATTGCAGCCCTTAACATTTTGCTGTTGTGAGTGTTAAAAGTTCCCCGCTTGTTTACACCGGTGGTGTAGGGTGTGAGAAAAAATGGAGGGGTAGGTGTTTGCATTGTTTATAGTGGTGTTCTGGGCTGGGCTGCTGCCTGTGTAATTGTCTGGTTCTGGTACGTTTTACCTGGCAGCGAACCTAGTACCCCTTGATTAACTTCCTACTGCTGCTTTCCCTTCCCATTGCCCTTCTGATTCATCCCGGGGACACTCCGCACAATCGGTGTACTGCAATGTGCACACTGCTGCTATTTCTTGGGTTAACTTCCTTTATCTTCCTGTAGATCCCATTGCGTGGCAAGCACACCCGCTTACACTTTGTTATACGTGCTGGGCAGGTTTAGACACACCTTCTGGCTTTGCTGTGCTAAGCTGGATGCAACCCCAAGCTACAGGGCTTCAATCCACTGACAGTATGCCTGACACTCCCACATATGATGTCACCTACCCCCTAGTCTTTCACTCAGCTATTCATACTCATACACTGTTGGGACCTGCCTCACATGCTGGGGAAAACCGGGATTCACTATTCTTCCCCTCAATTACCTGCTAATGCATAGTTACATGTGTCACTCTGTGCCTCCCCCCTTAGCAACCACTACTCACTGGCCAGGTTGTCTTTTGCCTGCCATTGACTTGCATGGCGGAATACTGATTTTAGTTAGACTCTTGTTTTTAGATTTATTTTCTAATTTCCCCACCAGTCCCATTTGCGTGCCGCTGCTCTATGCTTCAATGGCCATGATAGGCGGACTTATCATAAAAGTTGTATTTTGTACATTTGGCATTGTTTGCAATGTCAACGGCCTTCTACTTGGCCATTGGCATGCTTCTTCAATGATATGCAGCCTTTATTTGGAGCTGTCATAGCTCCATTTTGGAATTTGCAGTACCATACTCAGTTACTAACCGAGTACATTTCTGCATATTACACTAGTCCTGCATGCCCTGCTTCCTGCTTCCTGAATGGCAGATTTACCTCATTTTCATGGTTTTCACCTGCAAATGTGATGATTTGCATATGGGGGCTGGGGACATGCAGCACTAGTGCTACAGTGCTCGTGTACGTCAGACTTGCATGTACGTGGATCGCTCGGCCGCCATATTGCCAATTTTTCATCTTACACTAATCATGCACACTGTGCAAACTTTTGAAAATCCAGGGATCATATTCAGCAAACAGACTATCTTAACTATCTTCTTGAAAGTGAAGTTTGCGTTAGTCAATCTCTTACACACACACACACACACACACACACACACACACACACACACACACACACACACACACACACATGCGCGCACTCACATACACACACAAAGCATATTTTTTTGACTTCACTTTCCTTGTCCTTCAGCAGAAATGTTATAAGCATTAGGGAGGATCCCTGTTCTAACAGAAAACGTATTTATCAAATCCTCAGAACCCAGTTACTCTCTTGATATAGTTTCCAATACTTTTTCTTACAGCCTTAAAGGAGGTCCCTTGTTTATCAAAGATAACAAAGCTTGTTTTGTGATTAGTCTGAGTAGCCATGTTTATTTCTACAACTTCTAAGAAGAAGCCAGGTGCCTCATTGAGGCTTTTACAAAATATTTCTAAATCTGTTTTTGTACAAGGATTAAACATAAATAAATGGAAAATATACATGTATTCTCATATTGTACTTTTAGAGAGGTTGGAAATATTGTACAACCACTACCAGTATATACATATGGTTGTTTTGTGCAGTACATTCTAAATAATTGTTTCTCAGCAAATCTATACAGTTCACTCTAAAGAGTTTTTTGCCTAACATTTCTGCAATGCATATTGCATTATTAACTACTTGTTATAAATTCTTCTATAACTGAGTTTATGCATTTAGAAAATGAGATTAGGAAACAGTCAAGGCATTTAATGCATTCTAACTTAAAAGATTTATATCAGATTTTTACTGATCTTGGTGATTTATATTTTTCCAAATGTAATTATGGATATATTACTGGAAATTATACGTCTGGCAGGTAACATCCTAAAATGAGCGCGCTGATTGGCCAGCCCAACCAGTGTGCCCATTGAGAATATACAACAGAGAAAGGTCCGATCGCCCAGACTGTTTTCCATTGAAATATTCTTTAATTTTAAGGGTTTAAAAAAAAAAAAAAAAAAAAAAAAAAGCGTAGCAATGGAGATCTCCGTTGCTTACTTTCCTGAGCACTGATGTACTGGGTATGCGTGGGAACGCAAATTCCAAACGCATGCGCAGTACATCAGCAATGGCAAAGTGGAGCTGTCCAGTGACGGAAGGGCAATATGGTGCTGTTATACAAGGACATTATTTAAGAAAAGTAAGTATTTTTTTTCTTAAATAA